>NW_019244532.1:66701-237407 GCF_002742605.1 Olea europaea var. sylvestris | reverse complement strand
ACGTAAAAAATTTGGTGTTGCGCTTTCTTATTTTTGCTTGGATTATTTATTTGCATAGTTAATCGTTCTAGTTAATTGCTTGAATTGTTAAAATTTTTCTTGCAATAATTGAAATTACCCAACACTTATGTTCTCTTTAAAAATGACGATAAATCCTTTTTTTTGGATAAAAAATTAAGTTTGAAATTAACTTTAAACGGGGCGAGAAGTAGGGCTTGGACTATGTTTCTCATTTCTCGTACACTCTTTAGGGCAATAACCCTCTGTCTTGTCCTCACCCCATTTATCTGATTACCCACCCCATTCAAGGTGGGGCCCCACAATTATTAGGTTGATCTAATTTTTTTGCCATCCCTAGGAGGAATGGTATTAAGGTGGGTTAGAAGGTATTGTTTTGATACGATGTGTGATGCTACATTTCATTAGAAGGCTGTATGAGTAATGGGCAAAAAAAATTAACAATATTATTAATTATAAGATTTTCTTAAATTTATTAAGTGATTTTTTTACTTTCTATTTACTTGTACATAACATTTTTACTTGCTAGTCAGAGTTGAACGTACATTACTTGTTGTTCCGAAATACTTTATAAGTGCTATAAAATATTTGATACCAATTTGTTGAGAGGATTTGATGAGTTTAAAATGAATTAAAGAAAATAAAATTTATGATAGAAATTTAAGAGAAGAAAATTGTATTCTCAAAACTCAACTTTTATGATTCAAATTTTTTGTTATGATGAAATATTACAAATGAGCAACTTTTTTTTAAATTACACTTGGTACATAAGAATTAATTGCTAATACATGAATTTAAACACCCATTAAAATTATTAGATACATGAATAGAAATAAATTCATTTACAATAATGTGAATGTTAATTAATTGAGAATTAATAGCACAAAATTAATACATGACAAAGATTTTGCAGTATTTATTATATACTGAAAAATTAAAAGTGTGGTATTATTAAAATAATTAAATTGTAATATATTAAAATCGTCAAAAAAATGATTCTCACTTGATATGATATTCAATATTTAATAGATATGTGAATTTAATCATAATTTTTACTAATAACAATTTATTTTTTTTATAAGTATTTCTATACTTGCAAGTAATTTTTATTGATAGTATATTATATACTTGTAAGCAGATTTTTATTAAAATAAAAGAGAATTTTTGAACTATAAATAAAATTTTTAGCTACAAGTATGTTTTGCTTATAGGTAACTATTTACATACTGGTGAACTTTCATTTTATAATTAATTTTTTACTTACAAAAAAATTTCTTAGTAATAACTACTTATTTTTTTTCCTTGTGAATTTTTAGGTATAAAGTTATATGTTTTACATCTTCTTTCCTTTTTAATTTTTTCCTTCCTCCCCCCGCCCCCCAACTTATAGGTTAACTTTTGTCTAATAAATGATATTTTACTTGGAAGTAAAATTTCATAATTACAAGTAATTTGTTATCTTATAATTAAACTTTTTACCTTTTAAGTGAATTTTTTTTTTATTTTAACTTCATACAATATTTTGTATGATATTCGTCACTTACAAGAAATAATACAATAAACCCACTTCATTTGATAGATTAATTTAATACGGACCAGATAAAAATAGTCTGAGCATTGTCAATACCATACTCTATACGATGTAATACAATGTATCAAGCATAACCTTATTTCGAAACATTTATAGTGTCCTATGTACACCTATTTATTCATACTGGCATATTTGACTTGACAATACTTGATAAATCTTGTTACAAGTCACTGAGATCATGTCGAGTCCAGCATAAAAAAAAAACATGGATTTAATAGCTACAAAACCAATAAGTGAAAAGAAATTACAATAAAGCTTCTTGTAAATCATGGTGTACAGCCCTCTCACAATATGAGGGGACCCACATGAATATTATATTTGTGGACCATCCTCATTGTGAGAGGGGTGTATGGGTGTACACCCAGCACAAATGAAGAAATTATTACTAGTGTTATCTTCAGTTAATAAACTACCATATAGTACTGAAGCTGGTCTGATGCAAAATTGTAAAATCTATATGGTTTCTCAAAATAATAAATACAAATACAGAAGCTCAAATGTATTAAAAACCTACAACATTATGTCACCGAGGAAATGGGTAGATAAACTCGACTCTGACACACTTCACAACAATCCTTTTCTTTAATAATTACAGCGAAAGGAGAATATTTCAGAATAGAGCTCTTGAAGGAACGGGAAAAGGCAGAGGGAGAGGCTGGATATTACCATTCAAGATATATGTTAAGCACATCCTCGTAAAACAGAGTAGCAAGACATTCTCGAACAAAATTGCAACTGCTTATTCCAATTTTATCCTATCAACATCCAACATCACCCCTTCAAGCTGCAAGCAGTGTCATGAAAGAAAATTGAATATAACCACATGCATATTTTATATTGATATAAGGAAAATGTGAAATTTGATCAAATAACAATTCTTTTCCTTATATCAATTCATGAGGCATACCTTGACAATTTGACGCAAAAAGTAACTCCCATACAATTTTGCCGGCTTGGATTCTACAACACGAATTATGTCCTGAAATTATTTAAAAATAAATAAATAAATAAATAAAATACGATTGGCTACTTTAGCACATGAGATGAAGT
This sequence comes from Olea europaea var. sylvestris, assembly GCF_002742605.1. Lineage (NCBI taxonomy): Eukaryota > Viridiplantae > Streptophyta > Magnoliopsida > Lamiales > Oleaceae > Olea > Olea europaea. Next base: position 234,748 of record NW_019244532.1, on the reverse strand, counting down.
ATTCTAAATACACCTAATTCGTCATGCACGGGCAGTGGGGCACGCACACACAGAGGTCTACTCTAGTTAAAATTGTGCAGGGAAAAAAGTGGTAGGGTAAATAATATATCGAAATCCCAGAAAAGATTCTAATGTGGGATATTAGATTCGGGAGTTGAATTGTAAAGGAAAGAATCTCATTTATTCAACCTGATGAAAAATGAGTTACATCGCCTATATAAATAGAATATAGAAACATATAGCTGGCAACTAACTAACAACTCAACTACCTAACTGACCGATAACTAACAGATTCATTTAACTGTCAAATGTATACAAATTCTATATCTATATCTTTAATACGCCCCCTCAAGATGTGTTGTAAATGTTTTTTGATAGACATCTTGAATAATAAAGGAATGAGAATTGAAGCATGAAGTGGTTTGGTGAAAACATTAGGTAGTTGGTCTCTTGATTGGACTGGAAGAAGTTTAGTCATTCTAGCTACGATTTTATCTCAAAAGAAGTGGCAGTCGATTTTGATATGCTTAGTTCGTCCATGAAAGGTAGGATTAATGGCAATTTGAATTGCTACTTGGTTGTTACAAAATGGAATAGCAAGAGAGGTTGCAGAGGTCTGAAAGTCCTTTAACAACTGAGTGATCCATAGAAGTTCACTAATGGTTGCAGCAAGTGCTCAATACTCTGCTTTAGCTGTGAGCCACCTAGAAATATGCAGAACCCTATTGTGGACTTCCTTGTGCCAATGCATGAACCCCGATCAACGTAAAAAAAAATGCTTGCAACTTGATAGGTAAAGATGAGCATGCTAAAAAGAATAGGCCTTGGCTAGGGTTGTTCTTTAAGTAATGAAGAAGGTGATGTACTGCTTTGAGATGTGGCAATCGAGGTTGGGATAGAAACTGTCTCAATTTGTGAATAGTATATGTGAAGTCATGTCTGGATAGTGTTAAATAGATCAACTTCCAATCAATCGTCTATAGTGTGAGGCATCAGGCAAGAGATCTCCCTCATGTAAGCTAAGACATGCTTTTGAATCCATAAGTGTATTAACTGGTTTGCAATCCAAATATCCAGCATCTTCCAGTAATTGTAATTTTTGAGAAATGACTGTGCCTGCCTTTGAACAAGCAAACTCGATGCCCAAAAAATACTTCAGGCAGCCCAAATTTTCCAGCTTAAATTGAGAATGTAAGAAGGTTTTTAGGGAATCAGTAGCCTGAGAACTTGGACCAGTGATGATAATGTCATCAACGTGCACCAATAGTACCACAAAGTTATGTCCAGAACCTTTAGTGAACAATGAATAGTCTGCCTTTGATTAAGTAAAACCAAATTGAATGAGAACTTGTGAATACTTGGAATTCCATTGTTGAGATGCTTGCTTGAGTCTATAGATGGACTTGTGCAATTTACAAACTAACTTCCCTTGCTTGTTAGTATTGTTTTGAACTTTATATCCAAGAGGAAGGTCCATGTATACCTTCTTAAACAAGTCTCCATTCAAGAAGGCATTGTTGACATCTAGCCGAACCAAATGCCAATTATTACATGCTGTGAGAGCAAGAACTTTGACAGTTACAATCTTTGCCACTGGAAAATGTATCAAAGTAGTCAAGCCCCTATTGTTGTGTATAACCTTTAGCAACAAGGCGAGCTTTATGTCTTTCAATTGTTCCATCTGATTCATATGTTATCTTGTATATCCATCGACAACCCACATAGTATTTACCGATGGTAAAGGTACAACAAACCATGTATGATTCAGTTCCACAACATCAAGTTCAAGTTTTATGGCTGCACACCACTGACAATATTTTTACAACTTGATGCTAAAAAATTGGTTCTACTTGGGTAATATCAAGTGTTTGTGATTGCGAGATAACTTGTCATACAATAGAAAGCAACCAATGTTGTGTGGCAATCGAAATGAATGATTGAAATTTTGAGAAATCATATTACAATGATAATCTTTGAGATATTGTAGAAGTTTGATAACTCTCAGTAATTTTTTGATGTTGATAGTTGGAGAAGGATCAACACTTGGTGTGATATTTGAATGATCAATAGTAGGTTGCAAGGCGAGAGATGATTCTTCGAGAGATAATGTATAAATGTTGATGGGTGGGATAGAAACAGGGATATGGTTACCTAGTTCAATAATAGATAATGAAGGATTTGGTAGAACTAACTCAGGAAAGGGATCCGTAAGATGATTAGCAATTATTGTATGAAAAGGAAAAATACTTTCATGAAATGTGACATCTCTTGATGAAAATATCTATTTCGAAACAACATCATAGAGTTTGTAGCCTTTAACTCTTGATGGATATCCCAGAAATACACACAATCTAACATGTGGTTGAAATTTATTTCTGTAAGCAGACAAAGTGGAAGAAAACGCCAAGCAACCAAAAACTTCAAGTGCAGAGTAGGCTGCTAGCTTATTATACAAGATTTCAGGGAGTTTTGTGTTTCAAGAGAGGATATGGGGTTCTATTGACCATAAAAGTGGTTGCCAATACACATTCAAACCATAACTTAATTGGAACTCTTGATTAGAAATATAAGGTTCTTGCAATATTTAAAAGATGTTGGTGTTTGCACTCCACAACAAAATTCTGCTGTGGTCTTTCAACACAACTGAACTAATATAGAGTGCTTCTTTCATCAAGGAATGCTGTGAGGGCCAATTCAAGGGCATTATCTGATCTAAAGATCTTGATTTTGGCACTGAACTGCATTGTCACCATATTGAAGAACCTTGGAATGACATTTGCTGCATCTGACTTATGTTTTCACATATTAAAGATATAGATACAGGATTTGTATACATTTGGTAGTTAAATGATACTGTTAGTTTTAGTCAGTTAGGTAGTTGAGTTGTTAATTAGTTTTTTTTATGACTGTAGATGTCTGGACCAACTTACGTGCATCTCAACTAATTCCATGGGGCTTTGAAATTTGCAATTAGGTACTTATCTCAGTGACCCTGAAGGAACTAACTGGTGACCATTGGAGAGCAAACTTAAGGTCTGACCACTAAGACGCCTCTCAGGGTTGTCGAGTTGTAATTAGTTGCCAATTATATGTTTCTATATTCTATTTATATAGATGTTGTAATTCATTTTTCGTCAAGTTGAATAAATGAGATTCTTTCCTTTACAATTTAGCTCTCGAATCTAATATGGTATCAGAGCTATTCCTTCATTGCTTCTTCACAAATCTAGTCAATCTGCTACTTAATTTGATTCTAATATGGAGTCTTTACAATCCTAATATGGTGCCATCTCGCTACTACCACAAACCACCATTAGCACACAACCACCACATACACAAATCAATACGACCATCATCATCTATAATGCATCGCCACCGCCATTACTTGTACCACCATTATCACTACATGCACTATAATCCACTACCACCTCCTTCAATCCACCAACTCGCCACCATAATCGCACACCACATCCACATCAAATATAAATTAACACCACCAACATCATACTCCACCACAATTCACAGATTTGTAAAACCACCATGTATATTTGCACCACCACCACCCTACAGCCCTGCACCACAATCTCACCCAGATCTTACAATAGCATCACCGTGTAAATCTGCACCGATACAAAGTCGCAAGCACCAGAGCTATCACACAACCACCGCCAAATAGCTTCGATGAGATTGAGAAAGGGAATGTGCATGTATGTGTGGAGATAATACTGTAAAACAATTAACATTAACCAATTATTATTTGGAATCCGAAAGAATATAGTGTGCAATTATTATTTGGAATCCGAAAGAATATAGTGTGCAATTATTATTTGGAATCCGAAAGAATATAGTGTGCAATTATTATTTGGAATCCGAAAGAATATAGTGTGCAATTATTATTTGGAATCCGAAAGAATATAGTGTGCAATTATTATTTGGAATCCGAAAGAATATAGTGTGCAATTATTATTTGGAATCCGAAAGAATCTATAGATAATACGGCAAAATAGTTAACATTAACATTATCATTGAATATTGATCGGGTGCGTTGGTCCCTTGTGCCCCATTTTTCACTCACACTTCTCATGGTATAGATATGCACCTCGTACTAAAAGTGTTCAGGATATATGTCTTTTTTAAACGTTTATTAACTCATTGACACTTGAAAACTTGTTTACTTTTTGAAACTTAATGTATGCTTATCGATACATTGGCGTGCATGAATATGTCATGCGAAGCATTAATGACATATATCGTAATAATCAAATATCATGTTTACATAATAACAATTTAGCTAACACATTTATTTAATAATTTGTCCTACTCATGAAAATAAGTGACGATTTACTTACCTTAAATCCATAAAAATACACTTTTAGAATTGCAAATGGAGATGCTCTTAGTCACGCACGAGGTCATTACAGTTTATTTAGAAGCTTTAACAAAATTCATATCTATATGAGAACACATTGCGTTGCTCTATTAAATTAATTAATTTATTATTGTTAGAAAATTCTATTTATAAATAAAACTGTTAAGTTTGAAAATAAGAACGTAAAATCCACTATTAAATCATCAACTCAATTTGATAGAATGTCACTTTTTCACATTCTCTTTTTGTCAAACACTTTGCATGTATCATTTTAATTTATTCAAAAATAATTTTTTAGATGTATTGACACAATTCATTTCATTTCAAATTCAACAATGTTATTTTTAAACATGTTTCCAATCACAATAACAAAATTATAAAAAAAAAATCAAAAATGTTAATTATTTATATTATAAGGTTTATACTAAACCTAGAATATGTAAGTGAGAGATTATTCAGCTGAAAATTGATAATTATGGTTGTTTAATGATACATGCAAAGAGAATATTAAACAATTTTAAAATGAAAAAATTGAAGAACCAATTATACAAGGAGTCCAAAACATAAAATAACGTGTAATTTTGTTTGTGTTTTCGTGAAAGATTTTCTTAACTTTTTTCTAGAGCTTTCAATGTTTTGTCAAAGATTTCCTCAATTAATTACACACATCCATAGAACTTTTTCCAAAGATTAGAAGAATGAACAAATTTTGTTTCTGTATTTGTGGAAAATTTCATCTTTTTCCTTCCAATTTTCCTTTGATTTTTGTATATTAGAGTGCGTTTGATTGGTATGGAAAATATCACATAGAAAAGAAAATGATTTCCATCTTTTGTGGAAAATAAAAACCACCTCTATCCAAGGAAAATGTTTTCCTTAAAAACAAGGAAAATTAGGCATATTTTCAAAAGTTGAAAAATATTTTCCATGGAAAAAATAACAATCAAACACTCCAAACAGGAATTTGGGTGAAAAACTGATATTTTCCATGGAAAATAAATGTAATCAACACACCCTTAGAGGCTGATTTTTGAGAATTGTCGTGATTTTAGGTTTTGAGCATATATTTTACATTCAATTTTAACTAATTACAATTTAATCCAAGTTCATCATTTTTTTAAAACTGCCCCAAAATATAGGGTACTTGTGTAAGTACCCCCTACTTAATTCTTTATTAGATCATTTTAATTTTTGGTTTAATTTTAAGGTAATCTTTATACATAATTAATTAAATGTGTAGACTCACATGAAAAATTAATAATTTTCCAACATGTATGTATCTGATGACAAAGTGGACAACATTTGTTCATATCATGGACTCATGTGATCCATTATGAAAGTATGTGGATGTGTGCAAAAAAAAAAAAGAATTGGGATCCAAGTGCCAAGTATCAATGTTTGGAGGCCTTAGGTGCAAATTTCTCCTTCGAAAAATGGAGCGTGTAATTCATGCTTTGTACTGACGTTTCACTAGGGTTTCAGAAAACGCATAATGGATGAAGATAAGTTATCCCACCACCTTGCTGCCTTGCTGGCGCAATATGATTGGTTTTCTCTCTCCTCTCTCTACGATGCACACATGTATATGTTTGTACGTATATAAATGTATAAATACACAATGTATGTCTCAACATTACGCACTCTCTTTCTCTCTCATACTTTGCTTTCTCTTTTTAAAACATTTCCCTCTCTCTATCTCTCTAAAAAATTTCAAACCTAAAAAAATCCTAGGGTTCTCTATCCTTTCGCACTCGAATTCCTCACAGAGACCTTTGGATCTCTTCAAGAAAATCATATGTATGGATTCTCCAGTTTCTTCTCTATTAAATGAGATCCAAATTTCAGTCAGCCGTTGAGGGATTTATCTGGGTCGATTAGTGGAGTTTTGATCTTGTTTTACCATTCCAACAAAAGGTTTGTTTTTTTCTCATCTTTTCACTGTTAATTTTGTTTATATGTTTTTAGGTATAGTTATTTTTTTCCCATGTTGATTTTTGTTGGGTTTTAGCTGAATTTGAGCTCTATTTTATTTCCCTTAAATATCTGTTTCTGTTAAAGTGAATTTATTTCTATTTATTCTGTTGGACCATTTAATTTTGTTTTTGTCCTTTTTGGGTTTGATTTCATGTATTTGTCTTATCATTTTATGGTACTTTTTATTATATCTGAACTGGGTCGCGTCCATCGGAGTAATCAAAACCGTTAATATATAAACCCTAATTACGTTAGTGGAATTCATTCCTAAGATTAATCCATGTGGCTTTTTGTTTTTGCAGTTATAATTGAAATTCTAATATGGGGTTTGAGTTAATTTTCGACTTGTTGATGAATCTTTATAATATTACTTATGAAAAATAAGATTAGAATTTTTCATTCAGAGGAAACCCTAAAATTGAATTTCGTTAATCATTTTGCTGTCTATGTTATGCGTTTAGCTATTTGTGGATTGTATTATGTGCAGAATTCGAAGAATTTTGAATTGGATACTGCCTCATCCATGTTGTCACTGTGGACTAGGGTTTCTAAGATGTTTACACTTCCAGCTGCCACGTTTTACTGTCGTTTATTCTTAAATTGTCTGTCTATCTCTTGTATTTCACTATACAATATTGCAACTACTTGACTTAGTCTGCGATGAATCATGCATTTATAATGGCTTGAATTCACATTCTTTCTTGGATTGGATAGTAACACACTTCCATTACCGTCATAGCATGTTTTGTAGAAACAAATGCACAGGACTGGACACTACTTCCAAAAAAAAAAAAAAAATGTTTGTTCATCATACAAACCAGTTTTTCAAATACTGTGTTTCAAACATGCACTTGTGTGAACTTTCATTATGCTTCGAACTTTGAGGTTTATCACCATTAAACTTTGGTATGGGTTCATGTACCTAATTAGACGATGCATGCCTATTACTCATCCAGTGGTTTTAGGCTTTTGCTTTTGAAATGGAGAAGAGTATTGTGGAAATGGAAGTAAATCATCAAAAAAGTGATTCTGCTGTATCTACACCAAGGCCCCTAGGAATGCTCATTGGGATAAACTCAATTGCTATAGATCTCGGAATGGTTGCAGAAGAAGATACACAAGAGCACAAACACTTCTCCTTACGGTAAGCTTTTGTTAGAAGACTTTGCCAGCTTGTTTCACTTGTTGAATTCTGTCATCCTCAAGGGCTTTCCTTGATAAGAGTATTTGTCTTTTTTCTCTACTTGTTGTATGGCTTTGAGCATGCATCAATGTATTTCATGTGCATTTATGCTTGCTTACGTGTATGATCCCCATTAATTTTAGATTTAAGATATGACAATGAACATACAAACACAGAAAAGTCAGATGATGATAATGCATTTCATTTCACATGGGTTCCTTATGTTGAATGTTTGAGGACAATATTTTATATATAAGCAGTTTTAGTGAGAATGTTTACTGCATATATAGCCTAATATTAAAGCTAGCTAGTTTTTGCTGAAATTGATTGTTATTCTTATTAGAAATAATGGATATAGGCATAGCGATGTTGCATAATTCTTCAATACCTTTTTCATATTGTAAGAAGACATGATTACATCAAGGTTCATTGATAATTTATGTACACATGAAAGTTACCTAGAAACTTACAATTGTAAACCTTTCTGAATTTCTACTGCGAATGCAGTGGATATGTGGCTGGCATGAGGAAAAAGGATCAAAAGCTTTGTTTGCCTTTTGCTTCACAAGCTAACGGTGGTGATTTGGAAGAGAAACTCCCTCCATTATGTGTCCCCAGATTTAGATGGTGGGAGTGCTTGAACTGTGTTTCAGAATTTATGATGGAAAGTAGTATGGAAGAAATGATGGAACAATCTCCAATACCATTAAGCGAAGAAAAAAATAATATTGATACAAATTCTTCTAGCAGGGATGGGGAAAAAGGTATATTTTTTCCATCGAGATGCAATCTAACAAGAAATGCTGAATCTGGTGATCAAGCTGTTGCTTGTACATACATAAGCAGAATCTCACTAAAACTAATGCATTAACCAGGCATAAGTTTGGCTTACCTATTTGATGTCTCTTTATTGTACATATCCTGACTACTTTTGCAGGTGAGGAGCATGGATTAGATGGCTTTGGAAATAGCAGAAACTGCAGTCATGTAAATGATATCCCAAACTTCAATCCATGCTTGCCAGCGAGACATATGGCTACAACATGTGAGTTTGTGATTATTCAAAGCATTGCTAAAAGACTTCCATTGTGGAATTACAAACTCAGGATATTGATGTCTTTCTTCTGAATATGGTAGTGGGTTTAGCTCGAATATTTTCCACATGTTCCTAGTGTAATATCATATGTCTGCGCAGGCAGCAAAAGTGGAGCAAATGTTATGGATAAAGAAGGTTGCAACCTGAGTTTTGATAAAACAGAACCTAATCCTTGCCAAGCTCAAGAGACACATACAAATACAGCTGGTAATTTGACAGCATCAACAAAATTCTTTAAAAATGCTTATTTTTCACTGTTGTTCCAATTATAAAAAAAAAGTAATTTTTTCATTATTTATTACAGATGCTATAAAACCTAGATATGTTGATGTCTTAGAGACGAACAATTTAATAAATGATATTGGTGATATCAGTGATAAGGCCGTAAATGCTGATACAGGACACCCAATTGGACTCCCTTCAGTTGAAGTGGGTGAGCAGGAAAGTGCATCATCTGGAAGTGATAATAAATTAGATGGATTGCCACGTAAGAGAAAGCCTAAGTTGCGTTATCTTGCAGAAATAATGGATGGAGAAAGAATTTCTGTAAATGGTCACCCGAACATGAGTGCTTCATCCCGCGGAATGCATACTGTATCTGTTGAGTTAGGAACAGTTTCATCTCCTCATGACCAGGAGGATTTCCTTGAACGTGTTGGAAAAGGTATCAGAACTGCTCAGATGAAAAGAAAGATTACTCGGGAAGAAAACAAAAGACCCACAGAAATTAGCTATCCAAGTAGTTCAGCTAAAAAGTTCAGGGCCTCTAAAGTAAATTCAGAGGACAGATCTCTTGAAATTTCTGACTCACAATCAGGAGGAGGTGCATCTGCACAGTTAGATATGCAGATTGGCATAAAGAGTCGAAAGATCAAGCCGGGCAAAAACAAAGATCTTGTTCTTGGTAAAAGGAAAAGTCAGATCCCTATAGATGAGGGGTTGCCTCTCCCAGTTCGTGAGCTGGAGATGCCAAAGATAATTTCTGTAGTCTCTACAGATTTGCCGAAATATAATATTCCTAGCCCATCAGGACAAATGGAACCAACTTTTAGGAGTTCCCAGTCTACCAAACAAACAGTGTTGAACTCCAACTTGTCCAAGAATAAGAGGTCTGAACTTGAAGCTGGTCACAATCTTCTGATGGCTCCCAAAAACAGCAAGTTAGGAGAATGTTTAGTTAAAGAGAAAGTGGCATTGGATCTTTCTCTTGACAGCTTTATGAGTGCAGAAAGAAATGATAATGATCGGTCATCAATCGTGCAACAAAAGGACATTCATGATAAGGGGAGTAAAGATTTTCTGTGGGATCTGAATGAGATAATTACTCATAAAACTCCTATTCTGGGAGAGAAGCAATTTTCAACTGTACTTGGTAATGGTTGTTTACCTCTGCATGAGAATTTGGTAAGCAACTTTCTCTTTAACATACTATTCCTGATTTACCTAGTTGCTAGTTTATGTTTTAACTTTTCAATATTGTCCTGAAAGAAGCAGAAGGAGCCGAATTCATTATTTCTGGTTGTTTTAGTGGTACAGATGATGGCAGTATCTCTTTTCTGTTTAAGCTGATGTATGAAACAAATGTAAACTTTGAAGACCATTTCATTGAGGACTTTTTGATGATTCCAGTATTACATTAGGAATTGCAATATATTTGGCTGCATTATCAGGATTCATTTGACAGTAACTTGAAGATATCACATATTCTTGAGTTTCCTATACCAGTTTCATACTTGATTTATGTGATTAGGATTAATTTTATAACAAATTTCACTCCTATTGACAGGAAATCAAAACTTATTGTTTTCCTAAATAGTGCAAACTAGAATCCTAAGTATTCGAACTTTTTTTTTCCAGGATATCTCTTCCTCCTGCAGCAAAGCTAATGCTGGAGAATCGCAAGGGCGTCTGGGAGTTTCTGTTCCACAAACTGACCAAGAAACTGATAAGAGTACTGAACTTAGAGCATCAGATGACATCCCGATGGACATAGTTGAGCTGATGGCTAAAAACCAGCATGAAAGGTCTCTAGGTAATTCAAAGAAGTACATTGTACCCGAGGGGACCAATAAACCCAGTATAGGGTTTCCTACCTTCAATGGCAATGAATATGCTGGTGCAGTGAATTATTCGCTCGGCAGCACAAGAAGCGATGACATAGTTTTGGCGAGTGATAACATTGTACCTATCCAGGACAGTCCTATAAGCTTTCCTCTCTTGAACACGAATCAGTTTGATGTGGGAGAACCAAAGGAAAACCAATCAAGATTCTTCTGTTCATTTCCACAGAATCAACCAAGTAAAATGCAGATTTCAGCTTCAGGCTCCAACATAACGGGATCAAGGCTCAGCGAAGGAGCAAAGAAAATGTTGTCTCCTAGGAGGGAAAGCATACCTACAAGGATGCATTCATTCTTAGACCAGCACCATAAAGGAATGACCATTAGTGACATAAAAGGAGGTAATATGGAAAATCTAGCTCTACGTGACACACTATTACTTGAACAGGGGATAATTGATCAGAGCCAGAAATCCATGGGGTCATTAGATCCTTACTCTAATGACACAATTCCTGCAATGCAATTGCTGTCTTTGATGGATCGGGGAATGATATCCAGTTCTTTAAATGTGGGCACAAAGAAATTTGTCGATAAACCCTTTTCTCCCTGCAATCACCACCCAAGGTTCAACAGGGAAAAGAATCAGAGTTTACTCAACCAATCACTCTTTTCACAGCAACATCATTCTAAGGATCTTATTTGGTTACGATCCAGTGTTCGTAGTGCTGGTGAAAGCTCAAAGACGCCTGCATCTTCTTTGAATTGTAAGCGATCTACTTTTCTATAATTTTCATTTGTGTTTTGCCTACTATTGATTAATTATTATTGGAGAAGTAGGGAAAGATGAAAATTTGAAGTGAGAATGGAAGTTTTTTTTAATCCATAAATCAGTGTATTTTTACAGTAGTTTGGATTCATCTGTTACATATATCTATGGAAAAAACTAATGAGATCACTAAACTAATAAGGAGAAAAAAAACATATGTTTGAGGTTGGATATAAGATTAGACTAATCATTTATATTTTATAATTTTCTGCTCTACTTCATTGAGATATTTCTGAAAAGGCTACCTGGTTTTGTAGATCAAATGTCCACTAAACGTCTGGAGCTACAAAACTCAAGAAGACCACAAAAATTGGAATCCTCGAAAGGCACTTCGCGTGTTATTCGAGATTCTTGTGTTGGCATGGATAAGCAAAAAAATATCCTTGGTGACTCAAGTCCTATGGTTTTTCCTCAACAATCTTATAGACGTGAAGGTCCATCAGGCACCATGAACTTGGAGGCCCCCATTAAACTTTCTACTCAACCAATGAGAAGCAATTCAGAAATGGATCTTTGCACTCTCAACCAAAACCCTGCTGAATTCAGTATTCCAGATCCTCAAAACAAGTATACCATAGGAGCAAAAGATTTGAAGTTGCGAAAGAGAAATGTTTACAAAGAAATACCTCGCTCTGTTAAGGTGAATGAGCAAAAGAGACGCAGGGTTACAAAGGATACATCAGCGAAAAAGTATGCAAGAAAATAGCTCATTCTGAGGTACACGTACATATCAGTTGAAGAGTTTCTGCATGTTTCTTGAAGTTCCTAATCTACAATTTGGACAGAATTTCCTGTGTGATTTTGTTTGTCTGGTTTTCAGCTTTATAATTTTCAGATTTCTATCTGAATAGAAAATAAGAATATTTATACAATTACATGCATGTCAAGACAGGTAAAGTCAATTAGCTTATATGCCTACAAATATGTGGTTGATTTTGGATCATGAGTATAAGATCTTTGTCGCAATGAATGACTTGGTATAATTTCAAATGGATGCTGTATTTTCTTTTATTAGCAGCATACTCGTTTAGGGGGACGTGATGCTTCTTCGGACACATGAGCATGAGAAAACCAGCGAGTAAACAAGTGTTGAACAATGTGTTACTATTTTTCCGTGTTAGAATTAAGTAAATTATTATTACTATTATTATTTTTGACAAAATTATTTTGAAAAAAAAGCAACCTTTTTAAGTTTCAACCACGAAACAAGTGAACCTAACATCAGCATCATTTGAGCTCCTCAAAAGCTGTGAACAATCAACCCATCCAAGGCCACGATAACTTGACGATAATTAACGCAAAATGAAAAATTCATTTAATTGATTTGTGTTTACAATGATTTGAATTTTTCGAAAATAAAAACTTAATAAGGGTATTATTATTTTATATAACCAAAGCGAGAAATTAACAAATAGAATATGTTGCTAAATGCAACAGAGTTCGAAACTTAAAGGGTATATTTTGTTTAGATATTAAGGAGAAAGCATCTCATCAACACTTATCTTGTAAATGTAAAAAGTTATTTACGATAGCTGTCTTGAGTAACCTAACTTTCACGATAACATTTTATTTCATTATAAATAATTTCGCTTAAACGAAAAGTAATATCAAGATAAGTAAAAGAAAATTTTATAAGATCATAGAATTATTCTTTCTTGAAAAGTGTTAGTCAATGCTAATCATTTTGGACATCAGCCATGAATTTTGTTACGTCAACCAGACATATGATCGACCATGAAGTACCAAAAATCAGGAGTGAAGAAGATAACAAGGATGGGGAATGAAAGTTTCCCCATATTTGAACTGCATAAATTGATCTAAAACTGATAAAATGAAAAGAACAAAAATCATCACAAATTTTCTGCTAAGTATTTATGAGAAGATCCAAATCCAAGAACTTGCTGTCATTGCACGGAATTCCAAGGATCTCATCATGGCACGTCACCTCATCTTCATCAGCATATGTCTCAAAGGAGAGGAGGTGTGTGGTGGGCCACCCGCCAAGGTGGCACATCTTAATAGGATGGTCGCACCACGTGGCAGTACGACTGTCCTACCGACGTTTCTCTCCTCAAAGGATACTAACTGAAAGTTCTGGTCGGGGCACAACTTTTTCTTAATGGCTTGTTTGGTAAGGGAAATTATTCAGTACCACCCAGCATTGAAAGAAATAAAGTGTGTGTACGGTATACATTCTTGTCCAATATTATTATACCAGAAGATATTGGTGACATAAGGCGAGCTGCATCTATTGGACAACACTAATGAAGAAAAAAAAGCAATTTTGCCGAGTATGGTTAGCCGCAAGGATATTACGGGACATCTTTCCCTGATGTAATGGTACCTTATTTGTTGTTTGACACGTGATTAATACTTGTTGTTTCGTGATTTCATTTTTAATAATATACTTATATGCCGGTGAAAGTGGTTAATCAAATGGAATTGCAAAAATAATTATGTAATTAATCTCAAATTTAAATAAATATGTTTTTGAAATGTGAATGTATTCACTTCTACTTTGACACATTTTCTGCTCTTCTATTCTTTATGACATTATATTCAGGAATAACATTTTTGGATCATATTTTTCTGTAATTTTTATTGTGCTACTTAGATTAATGTGGATGATATAATTTTAATTTTGAAAATTTCATCGAGGTTAATCAGTTTCTATTTTTAGTTTCAATATTAGGTTTTAAAAACATATCAAGGACATTTATTCAATCACAAACTGGTGCTTGGCTTTTATATTTCGTATTAATACATTCTATTTTCAAAATACATTTTTAAGTGGTAATTGTTTTCCTCTTACTTTTCTCTTTGTTGCATCAAGCAAAGAGAGAGCCCTTTCTACGAGACACAAATAGGAAAAACTAGTATAATAATTCGATACATACTTGAATAATTAAATATAAAGGACGCATCTTTCTTTTGATATAACTAGAGTAATATAGAAAATGTGAAGAAGTTCAAGTCTAAAGTATTCCGTGAAAGAGTTTTGTAACAATGAACTTTCTATGTCATTTTTAAGATCATATTTATCTAATTATACAAGGACAAACTTGTAACTTAAGTCAACCACGCCATGTGTACAGAGTAGGATGTCACAGGCTCGATACAGTCAAGACACAGAAGATGGGATGAGTGATTCATTTTTGAAAATGCCCAGCGCCATGTGAGGGTTTGTAAAGACCCTATGAAATCATTCCTTGTACGCTGGGAATTATTCAACTTAAATCATCAAAAAGTACAAGTAACAGAAGAAACAATGAAGAATATAACAAATATGGTAATAAACATCACATCAAAACGTAATTTAATCAATGAAACTGTCAAAGCTTCTGTCTCTAAATTCAATGAATAAACTTGTCAAACACTAGAAGTTTTCCTATAAAAACAAAATCCTAAACCATTCTAGTTCTCTAAATTCAAAGAATAAAACTTTCAAAATATATAAAATCAAAATCCAAAACCACTATGCTAGTTAGAAAGATGAGGTGACGAATTGTTATACTCACCAGAAATTTTTTTCTCTTCCTCGAGCCAATATTCCCATGCGTCATCACCTTCAATGGGCGGAACTTCAGGGAGATTCTCATCTAGTACCGTTGGCATGATTTCCAAATGATCTGGGATTGTGCCGAAATTTGTTGTAAATGAATTATATAGTGATTCTACAGGATCTGGAGCAGCATAACTGAATGTAGCAACATTGTCACTGGTTGTGACATAATTCCCCATTAACCGAAGATCTTGTGTCCTATACGGCATTTGCAGCATCGTATTAATCAGAGTTGCTTCATTCGCGCTGCAGCTAGCGCCGTAATTTTCAATAAATGGAAGATTTGGCTGCCATGAGGACACTGGTGGCATCATGGTGTTCCAGATATTATATTCCTATCGATCGCTATGCCACTTCCAATTGAAGGAAAATTTTGCAGCCTCATTTGAGCTGCTGCACCTGCAATCTGATCGAGAAGAATGGAGTTATTATAAGTTAAACCGTACCTTATAAAAAATTTAAACTATTAGAGAAGAGATATATTTATTTATTTAACTTTAGGCTTCAAGTATTTACCGAGATTCTGAATTGTCTCGTGTGGTTGTTCCCATTGCCCTCATTGTTGCCTTTGGAGGAATTCGCAACGTTCTCCATCTTATTCAAACCCAAAGAATTTTCTACTTCAATCGAGGAGTCTCCGACTGGTGTATCTTTATTTTCTTCCTCAGCGTTGTTACCATCACTTCGTTGATTCCTATTGTTGTTGGGTTTGTGCACCTTCTTGTAGATCTTACATAAAATCCAATCATCCAACTACGAGAAAAGAAATCGCCAAATAAAATGAAGTAAAGAAGCACGAACATCACCCCAAGTAAATAAATTAATGTGCCAGACCCGTTGTGGAACTCGTGACATGAAAAAGAATGAATAATAATATCTAGCATCAGTGGTGTTGAATATCAATCAAGTTAGGATTATTGAGTAAGTCTAATTAATATTTCATTAAATTTTACTTCAATTATAAGTATTCTGTAATGTCAACTGGATCAATATTTTAATATCAATAATGTTAAATAGCATTACTCAAAAGAATTTTGCTACTTTGCCCGAATTTTTTACCTGAATGGTTGACATCCTTTCAAATGTCGTGGGTCCCACATGAATAAAAAAGTCCACAAAAAAAGTGGGGCCTCCATAATTGTGAAAGTCGGTCATCCTCCCTGTCAAAAAAATTTGATCACTATAACGGGATTGTACTCAAAATGGAAGTGAGCCATTCAAAATTTACAACTTCTGTGTCTTCAGTTGCTGCTACACTTCAAAACAGTGATTTTGAAAATGTTCATCAAAGATGAACAATTTCCATTACATGAACTCATTGGAACTAGAACATGTTTGGTTGTACTTAAAATTTACCTTTCCCAAACATGTCGAGAATATAAGCAACGTAAAAGTACAGCCAAACATGCCTGCCTTAGATATAAAGGAAACTGTATATACAGAATCTATGGAAACAAAGAAAATTAATTTATCTCCTATATACTAGTTTAATTCGAAACAAATAAATTCAAATTTTAATTAGTTCATTTTTCTGGATTCATACTGATACGAACAGATATACATAAAAGAAAAAGAAAAAAAAAAAATTGTACCTTCATGTCATCATCGCTGGTCCGTGATCGAATCGGGGCATTTTTGAGTCGAAATTCATGCATAATCCAAGAAGTTTTTTCACAATGAGGAGGTTTTCCCTTGTAGAAAACCAATGCCTTTCGCAATCCAATTTCTTCACCGTTGTGTTTGATAGTTTTGTCAGCTCCAGTGGTCTTCCAATAGCCTCCTTCAGCAGCTCGATTTGGCCGCATCCCATGTTTGTACTTTCTGTTCCTTAGTGTGAAGAAGAAGTGAAGAGCCATCCATTTTCTTGACTACTTGCCCTGTAATTATCTGTCAAAAAATCAATTTAAAAGTTTAGAAAATTAACTTATACTTTTTATATTATTTTGAGAATATATCATTACATTATTCTTTTCAATAAGCGACATGCAAGTTTTATATCCATAGACGAGAGGGATTTTCTAACTAGTCATTTTTATTTATCTTTTTTTACAAAATAAATTTGTCTCTTCAATAAAATTTTATTAAATATGATCATTCAGTCGTGTAAAATGATTGTAGTGCCTTTTTATTAAAATTTCCCTAGGCAATCTCGTAAAGTTAACCAAGAAGAAATGGAATAAAAATTTTCATCATGTGAAGGATTAATCCATTTGTATAGAAGAAAGTTTCACAGAAGATTGACAGAATACTCTCATGATACAGGCCCTACTGTGAAAAAAATTGTCAGAAAATATCCTACCCACCTCCCTATGTGTGTGTTCTGGCAGGCTTCTATGAAGAAGCATTCTGTATATCCAGCAAAACCCTATCCCAAAATAATTCAAATTTTGTAATAAAATAAGAGAGTGTGTAAACTATTTAAAAAAATTCGAGGATATCTAGACGGTTCGAATTTCATTCAAAATGAATAGTAAAATTGTAATCAACTTTGCCACGTTTAACAAGGATGCCTAAATTTTTCAAAAATTGTGCAAAAAGAAAGAGAGAATGTTAGCAACAATTTTGAAGAGTAAAGTTTATATTTTTTCCGGATATTTGAAAAATAAAACATTAATTTCAGTTTCTCACTCTAAAAGTGTCCTACAAATGTTTTTTTTTCTTTAGACAGACTCAACTAATATTTGCGACTTCGTAAATGTTCTGTCTAATGGGGCAAAAGAAAAATATCAAAAGATTAAATAAAAATAATCACTAATAAAACTCTACGAGAGCACATGATCCGGTTCACCAATTTTAAACAGTTTAAAACCGTTTGAATAAAATTACAAATCAATCCAAATCGTTTTATTTTTCAAAGCTCACCGCTTTCGACGATTCATTTGGTGTCAAACAATGATTTACCAAGTAAAATCAAAATAGCACTTCTCAAATAAGTTAAAACTTGATTCAATATAATATTTTCATTGTTATAAACATAAATGTTATAACGCTAAAATATTACAAAGTTTCAACGAATATAATACTCCTATAATATTCCTCATCGCTTAACATTGACAAATTGACATTGCTATTCCAAGGTACGTAAACATCATTGACAATGGGGACGGGGACCGAGACGTGACTCGGGTTAGTTACGATATTTTTGGGGACAGAGACTTGATTCGAAGTGGTTACAACATTGTTGTGGACGGAGACATGATTCAGGGAACTAGTTACAATATTGTTGGGGACAGAGATGTGATTCAAGGTTGTTACAACGTTGTTATTGATGGAGACGTGATTCGAGGTTGTTATGACATTGTTGTGGATGGAGACGTGATCCAGGGTACTAGTTACAATATTGTTAGGGACAAAGACTTGATTCAAGGTGATTAGGACATTGTTGAGGACAGAGACGTGACTCGTGTTAGTTATAACATTGTTGGGGACAGAGACGTGACTCGAGTAGGCTACAACATTGCTTTGTTGGTTCTTCATAGCCATATTCTAAATTCAGAAAAGCTTGAGGGTAAAAAATTTTCAAATTGAAGTAATGGGCGCACCCCCCACCCCCTTTTTTCCTCTGTCTACACTTTTTGGATTCATCTTGAACTTTCGGCGTATTTCTTGTATACACACGCTTTTAGACTTTATTTTCTCCTAAACATACGTATTTGGCAGGATTTTCTGGTACACATGCCCTTTTGGATAATATTCCCCTATACAAGGTAGATGCCGTGTCTTATACACACATCCGCTTATCTCATATTTGTCGGAAAAAATTCAACATATTGGGCCACACATGTATATCTATTAAAATTTGTGGTGCCCCAATCGTACGTGATTTCATGTTTCTCTGCATCCCGATCAACATAGAAGAATTTTCAAGGAATTACGTATCTATTGAAAGAGCATAACCCGTTCAATACACTTGCATCTATGGATCAAGGTACGCTTTCTCTTATAATCTTCTCTTTGATTTCAACATGGAGGATTTATATAAATTTGTGAAAGGGTTTGATAAACCTTTGGTTACTTTCAATTCCTACAAATGGTATTAGAGCACTTCATTGTTGATCCTTTGAGAAATTAAGGTTTTAACAATTGTGACTTTTGGGTTATTTGATTGTCCACCATGTTATTGTATGGAATTTAGTTTTTGCAATAATTTCAAATTTTAAGATTTGACAATTTGGGATATGTTTTTGTTGAATTTGAAAATTCGGCATGTTGTTCATGATTATTTTTTGAGATTTGGATTAAGAATTTATGGAATTTCGGTTTATGAATTTTTTGGGTTTCAAAAAGAAAAATTGAAAAACCCGGATTTGGTCGGAGGTGTTGCAGTGAGGCGCTGTTGCTTGCTACAACGCTTGGTGCAATGTAGGAGGCGACGGGGCAAGTTTCACTGTTTTGGGCGGCGTCGGCCACCAACGCTATTAGGGAGAAAGAGAGAGAGAGAAATTTTCTAGGATTTTTTAGATTTGGATAATATAGGGGGCGGGGGCCACACGTGCAAATTGGATAACTTGAGGCTGCTTCTTACAATTTCACGTTATGGTTAAAATTTAAAGTTCCATTTCCTGATGTCTAAAGTTCATCTAAGTTGGACCTTTAAAGTTATGGGTTTAATAATTCAGTCTCTGAAGTTTGAAAATTATTTAATTTAGGCCATTAAAGTTCTAAATTTTACAATTAAAGCCCTCAATGTTTAAAATTAATTAAAATTGACCCCCAAAGTTTTAAAATTTTCAATTTTTTTACCTCTAAAGTTTTGAATTATTAACCTTTAGATCCCTAAAGTTTCAAAGTCATCTAATGATACAAAATTGGTGATTCTCTTTCTCAAATATTGGTACTAAGGACTCTTTTGAGAGGATAATTGAGATTAAATATGTGGGACAATCAAATTTAAATATTTTGGTAAATCATCCATGATAAATTAAGATTGTCTAACATTTTAAATAAACTAAGTGAAACAATATGTCACCAAAGTGACATCTCTTGTGTAGATTGATTTGTTTGTGATATTTAGATGTTGTATGTGCTTGTTCATGCGGGTATTAGCCGATCCAAATGAAGGTTAATATTTGGTCGAATTACATACACACCAGTGGTGGTGAATGTGTGACAATTATAAGGTTTCCATGTGAATAATAAATGAATCCAAAGAAGAGTTTATTATGTTGACAGGAGTTATTGTCAATGTTTGATCACTACATTGAGAGTACTACTTGCAATTAATATTATTGTCCAAAAACTTGATATTAATGTTGCGCTAGGTATTTTGAGATAAGGCTTACCATTATTTGAATTTATTGATCATCAAATGCGGATATGAGCATGATTTTTTTTTTCTATACAGCGACTTCATTTGATACTAGTATATCTGTCAATATTAATTCTATTCTCATGCTTAATAGGACAAACTTCAAGGATTGGAAGGAAAATATTTTGATTGTTCTTGGCTGCATGGATCTTGATCTTGCACTCCGAATTAAGGAACCCACTCCTTTTGCGAAAGGAAGTTCAACTGATGAAAGAGGAAGTTTGAAAAGTGGGATATCTTAAATTTCATGAGTCTAATGATCATTAAGCGCGGCATTCCAAAAGCCTTTAAAGGTGTAGTATTTGAAGGGGTAACTAATGCCAACATGGAATTAGTTAATAAAAATTATTAACTAATTACGTTATTCAAAATGTAAAGACGTTTTGCTCAATCATAATGAAAGGCAGGAAAGTTTTGTGTTAATTACCCCTTAATTTTGTATATTGAACCGTATCAACCAAATAAAATTAGTTTGCGAGTATAATTCGGTTTTCTGAAATAAAATTGCTACAAGTCGTAATTTTTGCCGAAAGCTATCAATTGGACTGTGCATGTAAAACGGTCCATTATTTGGGCCAACCAATGAATAATAGCTCCTTATTGGGCTTACTAGCCTTGTCTACAGAAAACATGGGCCCATATAAAGTCGCTCCTTTTACTTGAAAACGAGTTATCCACAGGAGCACGCTTTTAGTTCAAATTGAAACTGTGGTTTCCCGTCATGTTTCTTAAGAATCATCTCAAATTTCGGTGGGGTGATCGTTTTTTTTTTTTATTTTTTTATTTTTTTTCATATGGGACCCACACCCATCTGAGTGTTCTATATTACTTCTGTGAAACCATTTCAGTTCAAATGGAAAAGCTGCGGTATTTATGAGAAGATCCAAATCCAAGAACTTGCTGTCAATGCACGGAATTCCAAGGATCGTCGACTCATCTCATATTCATCAGCATATGTCTCAAAGGATACTGGAGGAATGTTCTGGTCGAGGCACAACTTCTTCTTAATGGCTTGTTTGGCAAGGGAAATTACCACATACAATTGAGAGAAAATAAACTCTGTGTGTACGGTAGTATACATTCTTATCCAACATTATTATCCCAGCAGATACTGGTGACATCTTGATAAAGCGAGGCCTGCATGTACTGGACAACACTAATGAAGAAAAAGAAGCAATTTTGCCGTGTATGGTTAGCCGCAAGGATATTACTGGACATCGTTTCCTGATGTAATGTTACCTTATTTGTTGTTTACAGGAATCTATGCCATTGATCGAAATTTGAAACTTCATGATTTTAATCGTTGTTTGACTCGTGATTGATACTTGCTGTTTAGTGATTTCATTTTTAATAATATAATTATATGCAAGTGAAAATGGTTTATCAAATGGAATTGCAAAAATAATTATGCAATTAATCTCAAATTTAAATAAATATGTTTTTGAAATGCGACTGTATTCACTTCTACTTTGAATCATTTTCTGCTCTTCTATTCTTTATAGGACATTATATTCACCAAACACTTTTGGATCATATTTTTCTGTAATTTTTTATTTGTGCAACATAGATTCATGTGGATGATATTATTTCAATTTTAATAATATGGATTGGTTACATTTTTGGAAAATTTCATTGAGGTTAATCAGTTTTTATTTTTAGTTTCAATATTAGGTTTATTGGAGAGTTTTAATACAAAAAGTTGCATGTTTATCTCTGTAAGTCCTCTAGTTGTGCCACCAAAATGTCATTTTTGAGATCCCATTTTTCAAAAAAGTGATTTACAAAATGTTAGTTAATTGAGAAAATATGTATGTTTGGAAAATGATTAAATAAAGATTTAAATAATTTTAAATTGTGGGTCTGTAGAAGTTTAGATAATAAGTGAATAGTAGTTTGAGCTCTACAAAATGTACGAATAAAAGATACATTTAACTAGAAAGGATTGCATAATTGTCACATCAATATAATGGGAATTTCATGCGTTGGGCAACACCAATGAAGAAAAAGAAGCAAATCTTGTATATTATATATTTTACATTTCTACGAGGATATTGGGTACACCATGTAACGAACGTACAATATCGAACAATACTATAAAAAATTAGAAACAATAATGTTTATTGTAAATTTATGTCTTATAGTTTCAGCCTTGAGGATATTTGTGGCATTATATATGGTAATGTTTGGCATGTATAACCGAATGTTTAGTGTTAAAGCCTTGAGGGATGTTCATGAATTCTCAATGGTTAGAATATCCTGCATAATCGATTGTTTAAAAATTTTATATTTTTTTTTAATATCCTGAGTTTAACACATTTTGATTCAGATTAATTATCACAAAGCTAGTAATAATCAAATATTTAATCAAATTTTATTAGCAAATCAAGTTATCATAATGTTATTAATAATCAAACATCTATTCAAAAAATTGAGGTAACTAATCAATATAGGCAAGGAGTCGAAATTTGGTGTTATAGTGCTGAGGAAAGTGACAAAGACAGAAGCAAGGCATAGAGCACAACGTGCGAAAAAGTTCAATCAATAGGCTTTTCTTTCATGCCTTTCTTGGTTCAATATTCTAGTATCGTAAGCGTAGAGGAATCATACCAATTCATCACAAGTCTAAAGAGTAAAGTCTTCTTTGAAGGAATTTGAAAGAAAATGCAAAAATAGTTTTGTAGAAACTTGTTGGAGTATTCTATACAGATGTGGAACAACTTTTTTTCTCGAAATTATAGGAAACCAGCAAAACGTTGTAGAGGCCACATTTCTTAGAATACTCCAAGTAGATATCAAGCTAGAAACGAATAACAATCAGAGAGCGAAAGCTTATTAATCCTTAGAGACTTAATAGAAAATTTGTATATTCAGAATCATGTATTATACTCGTGGATCACGTTTCTAAACCAAAATGTCATTTTGTAATCACAATTTTCAAAAATAATTTTTAAAATCACAATAAAGTTCGTCTTAGTATACGATGATAATTGAAAAAAGAATCCAGTCCCAGAAGCAAAAACTGAGAGAGGAAATCAAAATTTACACCCAAATGCCATTTTTAAGATCATATTATCTAATTATACAAGGACAAAACTTAAATCACCAAAAAGTACTAGTAAAAGAGAATATAACAAATATGGTAATAAACATCACAGTAAAATGTAATCTGTAATCAATGAAACTGTCAAAGTTCCGGTCTCTAAATTCAATGATTAAAATTGTCAAAGACAAGAAGTTTTCCTTTAAAATCGAAATCCTAAACCTTTTAAGGTCTCTAAATTCAAAGAATAAAACTTTCAAAGATATAAAATCAAAATCCTAAACCACTATGCTAGTTAGAAAGATGAGGTGATGATTGGGCGGCAACCCCAGCCAAGTTGGTCGGGCAGTTGGATTAGTAATTGTGAGGTTGCTAGTTCGATTCCCGTTGGAGCTGCCTATTGGCCTTCTTGGTTTGAGCCGGTCAGCTATGTGTAACCTAAGCTAGTTTACCTCCTTGTGGTCCTTCGCCGACTAGGATCACAAGGTGGGGTTTACCTAATGCGCACCTTCGGATAGCGGCTGCGGATTCCCTTGTCAACAAAAAAGATGAGGTGATGACTTGTTATAGTCACCAGAAATTATTTTTTCTCTTCCTCGAGCCAATATTCCCATACATCAACTTCAATGGAAGGAACTTCAGGGAGCTTCTCATCTAGTCCCGTTGGCATAATTTCCAAATGATCTGGGATTGTGCCGAAATTTGTTGTAAATGAATTATGATTCCACAGGATCTGGAGCAGCATAACTGAATGTACCTACATTGTCACTGGTTTTGACATAATTTCCCATTAATGGAAGATCTTGCGTCCTATACGGCATTTGCAGCATCGTATTATTCGGAGTTGCTTCATTTGCGCTGCAGCTAGCGCCGTAATTTCCAATAAATGGAAGATTTGGCTGCCAAGAGGACATTGGTGGCATCATGGTGGTGTAAGTGTTATGCCCTAAATTCAATCGAATTTAGGTTGTAGACACTTCTAATATGTTTAATGCATTTATTTTTGGCAAGATCTATTATTTATTTAAATTAATATTCTGATGAATAATATTAAATAATAGAGTCCAAAAATTCAAGTTTCAATAATTTGTTAATCACAATGAGTTGTGATTGTGAGATATAAATTACATATGATTGGATCTTTAATAATCCATGGTCATAAGTTATAACGAAATACGGATATCGTTATTAGAGATACACCATCACGTATGACATTTTTTACTTGTGAAGTAAGTATCTGATCTCACAAATTAAAGTGTAATTACATTTAAATGAACGTGTGGATTTTTTTTATAGAACAAAAAATTGAAAACCTGCTAGGAGATTCCACATGGATAACTATTTGAGTGTCAATGGTTAATCTCTAACGTTCGGTAGTGAAATTAGTCATTTGACCTGAGGTTATCATACTGTCTTATATGAAAACAGTCGTATTTTGACGGTGTTGAATGTTGCTCTACCAAAGGTCGCTAATACGACATCACTCGGGTATGTCAAGAATCATATAAAAGTTGTGAATGACCAATAGATGGTTCGTTATTCTTAGATAGTAAGAGATTATGATCCACAATTCATTTAATTAAGTCGATAACGAAATCCTTAGCCAAGGAGTACTTAGAAGTCGAAAAGCAGTTTTCGACTTATATTGGCTTAATAGTGGAATGAAAGATATGATCGATAATCGGGATTGACACACTTCCATATCTCGTAATTGATCGGATTATATTGACGAAGGGATTATAGTTTCATGGTAAACGAACAAATTTGGTTTTGTTATACGACGTGACATTTTTCGTCATATATATTGTCCTAACACATTGTTAGATGTCAATTTGGGACAGCGAGTGTGAATTGGTGATAAATTAAAATGGTGTTTTAATTTATTTAATTTATCAATTTTGATTAGATCAAAATAATATTTCGTGTCGTTAGGCATCGTGATACGGAACCTGATGGGTCGCACACAAAAAGAGAATTGAAATATTGTAATTTGTCAATTAATTAATTTAACAAGTGTTAGATAAATTAATTAATTTGGTTGCTTATTTATAGACCCGAATTAATTAATTTGATTAATTAATTAGCGGACGGGATTTAATTAAATGTATTAATTAAATATTAGATCGGGTTAGACCAAGTCCGTTTGGGCTTATATAAATACGTGAGTAGGGTGTTCAATTTGTAGAGATTCTCATTATTCTTGTCAGCACAAGAGGAGAAAATTTTGGTGGCTACAATCTGTTCTTTGTATGGAATTTTATTAGAGGTTGGATAATTGGACAGCTATGGGTGGCAAATCAATGTTGTTAGAACGAAGAAAAACAAAGGAGTTTGCAAATCTAAAAAAAGTATAACTTTTATTACAATTCCTATCTAAACACAAAGATGATTTCTCGTGGAAACTAAAATTTGTTTTTATTTCCGTTGTGCATGATAAGTAAATTCTTAACACCACTTCCCATTGAAGGAAGATTTTACAGCCTCGTTTGAGCTGCTGCACCTGCAATTTGATCGAGAAGAAAGGAATTATATTATAAGTTAAATCGTACCTTGTAAAAAATTTAAGCTATTAGAGCAGAGATTTATTTATTTATTTAACTTTAGGCTTCAAGTATTTACCGAGGTTCTGACAAGGAAAACGATGGGTAGCAACGTTGTTGAATTGTCTCGTGTAGTTGTTCTCATTGCCCTCGTTGTTGCCTTCGGAGGAATTCACAACGTTCTCCATCTTACTCGAACCTAAAGAATTTTCAACTTCAATCGAGGAATCTCCAACTGGTGTATCTTTATTTTTATAGTCCCCAGATTCCTCAGGGTTGTTACCATCACTTCGTTGATTCCTATCATTGTTCGGTTTGTGCACTTTCTTGTAGATCTTACATAAAATCCAATTATTCAACTATGAAAAAAGAAATCCCGAATAAAATGAAGTAAAGAAGCACGAAGAATGCCCCTAGTAAATAAATTAATGTGGTAGACCTGTTGTGGAACTTGTGACATGAAAAAAGAATGAATAATAATATCTTACATCATTGGTGCTGAGAAGCAATCAAGTTAGGATTATCGAATAAGTCTAATTAATATTTCATTAAATTTTACTTCAGTTAGAATTATTCTCCAATGTCAAATAATTTATATTTCATTAAATTTTACTTCAGTTAGGATTATCTCTAATGACATGCCAGCATCTTCGATTTTGTACTTGGTGTTCAAAGATTTCCATAATTCTTTAGCAGACTTCGCATTGCAATACACATTATATAATATGTTATTCAGTCCGTTGAGTACATAATTTCTACATAAGAAATCAAAATGCTTTCATGCATCAACTGCAGCTGATTTCTCGACATCATTTCTTTCTCGATGTATGAAGGTGCATCAGAAATAGAATAAACCAAAATTAAAATTCGTTTTAAGATTGTTGTTTCTGGAACATATGTTTATCCTTCCAAACAATCTAGTAGAATTACCTTAACGTAATTTTGTATAGCATAACAGTACGATCAACAGGTTTAGAAAATTAAATTCGAACCCACCGTCTTCAAGATGTTTCCTTAAAATAAATTTGCTACCTTTAACGGTACTAAAGTCATGCAGCAATCGTCCCTAAACTCTGTTACTTGTGCCTGTTTGACTAGTATAAGTCCATATATAATAAATGATAACTGAATTCTAGAAATTTGTAGTCTTATTAACTAACGTAATGGTCAGCTCTAATATTTTATATTTTGTAGCAAATTTCTAAAGGATTTTGCCTACAGATTTTCAAACCTCAACAACCAACAAAATCCATAATTGATGATGCAATTTTTTAGTCTAATGATGTATGACAACAAAATATTAACAAACTACTTCAAAGATTTTTTTTATCTAACATATGATATTTATATACCCAAAAGTAACAAAAAAATATAAAGCAAAAAAAGTAGATGAACTCACTTGCAAGAAGTTCAGGGTTGCATTTATAAAGATCAACCACAGGAATCTTGTTACGAGGCAGCATCTTGTTGTTGATCTTTTTCATCAAGTAGTGGATGATAAATTCCCAATCACGAGGCTTAAAATGATAACCAAGAGGAACACTGCTAAAATATTCCTCATCGCTTAACATTGACAAATTGACATTGCTATTCCAAAGTACATAAACATCATTTGGGACGGGGATGGGGACAAAGACGTGACTTACAATATTGCTAGGGACGGAGACTTGATTCGACGTGGTTACAACATTGTTGTGAACGGACTGGCTACAATATTATTGGTGACGGAGACGTGATTCAGGGTGGTTACAACATTGTTGTGGATGGAGACGTGATTCGGGGTATTGGTTACAATATTGTTGGGGATGGAGACGTGATTCAAGTTGGTTAGGATGTAGTTGTGGATGGAGACGTGACTTGGTTTAGTTACAATATTGTTGGGGATAGGGACATGACTCGAGTTGGCTACAACATTGCTTTGTTGGTTCTCCATAGTCGTATTCTAAATTTAGAAAACCCTAATGTAAAAAGTTTTCAACTTGAAGTAATGAAGTTTGATATTTATAAGGTTACTGTTATATCCAACTTTAAAAAAAAATAAAAAATTATTATGCTATATATCTTCATATATCTAGAATTAGGTCAACTGTCTCTGTCCTAGTTTAATTAAACAACTTTTCCTTTTTTCTCTCTACACTTTTTGGATACATCTTAAACTTTAGGCATATTTTATTGTATATACACGCTTTTAGGCTTTATTTTCTCCAAAACATTCGTATTTGGCAGGATTTTCCCGTACATATACTCTTTTGGATAAAATTCCTGTATACAAGATAGATACCCTATCTTATACACACATCTACTTATCTCATATGTGCATGTCCACTTATTTAATTCTAATTAAGACATGTTTGCAAGTATTTAAAACCGCAGGAAAATGATAGTTGTGCTACATGTACATAATATGTTTACATCATAATTTACATACACATGATGTGATGATGTATAATTATGCCAGAATTTATTCAACCAAATTATAAAAAAAAAAAAAATTATCTGCTTTCTTTTTTTTTTGACACGTCATTTGTATGTAAACTATTATGTAATTGCTTATATATAAGTAACATTATTCTTAAAATGAGTTGAATAAGAGAGTAGTACTTTAAGATCCGTAAATAAAAAAATAGTTTAAATGTTAACATGTCCTTATAAGCATTTGCCAAATAGAGATAGAGAAACCTCTTACATTTTTAAAAGATTCTTTGTTGTTTCTGGAGTATAAGTTTATCTTTTCAAACAATTTGACAGAATTACCTTAATATAATTTTTTTTATAGCGTAACAGTACGATCAACATGATCAGAAAATTAAATTTGAGCTCATCGACTTCACGATATTTTCTTAAAATGAATTTGCTGCCTTCAATGGTGTTAAAGGCGTGCAACAATCATTTCTCAAAATAGAACGAATTACGTCTCCTACGAAAACAGCACAACAATCTGCAAAAGTCCCAACGAACGAAAGGAAGTGTTTTCACTTCGAAAATAAAATTAGAAAGAGATAGAGGGAGAATGAGATTGAATGCAGAAAATGTTTGCAATAACAATGATGTAATTTTTCTGGCAATGGAACAGACTATTTATAGACTTGTTCGTGAGCATTTGAACATCCTTCAGAACAGTTGTCACTATTCAAACAACATTCAAAACTCGAACGGACGTGTTAGTTCAATTCTACGCCTATTAAGTTGGTTAATGGTCGACTGTTTAGTCAGTTAACAGTCGACTGTTTAGCCAATTAACAGACGACTGTTCCAAACTAAAAAATTACCTAAAAATAAGCCAAAAATCAAATTTCATTAAGTACTCAAGAATTTAATTATTTAAAATTCGGCCTAAAAATTCAAATAAATTTTGCCCAAAAAGTTAATATAGTGCAAGGACACACCAGTACCCGAACACGAACTGAATCGGACTCGGACACGTGCCCGTGCCATGCTGATCAGGCCGGACGGACGACGATGGTGCACGTGTGCTTATGACCGAATCCGATAGGACATGGATCTCTCTCCTTCCAAAAACTCTAGGCACCCTTTGAGACCGAACCCAATTCCCAAACTTCCATCATATAAATCACATCAAAATTTCATAACTTTTTTATATGGGATAAATGAGCAAATCAAATTCTTTACTAATTCATACATTCAAGTGAGTTACTTTGACATTCAATATTTCATTCATTTCTAAAAGGTTTTCGATAAATAAATATATCACGTTAATCATCTCGTGGAGTTGAACGTGAATATGCTAGGTCCCGTTAAAATTAAAGTACGTCCCATTGAAATTTGGGCTCAAAATTGACCAATTTCATTAACAATAACCATTTTTCAACAATCCTATCAATAAAAATTAAATATATATTTCTTATTTTTCACTTTTACTTAATAAAATTTAATATTATCACTACGTTATACGTGTAACTAAATTTTTTTTATATTCTTCTTCATTCTTTTGATTTAGATGAGTTCAATATGCTTAGTTTAAGAGAATACCAAATATTATTTATTTTTAGCAAATATGATTGCATTAATTAAGAAACCAACATAAATAAATGTTTGAGAAAATATAATAAAGCTAATTAAATAGTTTATTTGCTTGATTTAGTATAAGTTTCTCTCTTTTCTTTTCTTTTCTTTTTTCTTTTTTCCTTTTTCCTTTTTTTTTTTTTTGGGGGGGGTTTTCTTGACATTATGCCGTATAAGAAGGCAATAAAATTTACACCAAAGGTATAAAACTTATATTCATTTTTTATTCGATTTTGTAAATATTTTAGATCAATTTTAATTTGTTCATTTTAATTTCTAAATGGAAAATCAATTTTCACAAAAATGATTACGATGAAATCACTCAATACGAAAATATAAAAAATTGGACAATTTTTTAAACTAAAACAATTTGTTTTGTATAAATTAAAATAAAGAAAAATATGAAAATAAATATACTTTTATATGTAACATAAGAAAAGAAGTGACAAATGAGAAATCTATACTAAATATGGGAGGTTACTCTAATTAATTTACCTTCCAGCCAAAGAACTTCTTTCATAATTCATTTTCCTTTAATTAATCTCTCAATGATGTTCACATATTGCTTGCATTAATTCCCAGGACTACGGTTATACTGATGATCTTTCTCTTTTCTAGGTGATAATTTATGTAGAGAAGAATCAAGCGGGGGTGGTTTCACTTATTTTCTCGATCGTCACTTTTTTTGGTGAATCTTCAATCTTCACATTGCGACTGAAAACCCAAATTTATGTTCATTGGGCATAGAGAACTGGACTGGTAACCAATCTTCAATTAAGGGCCCGTTTGACATAGTTTTTGCTTTTACTTTTGCTTCTTGTTGAAGAGCTTTTGGAGGAAGTTATTTAATTTTTGTTTGAAAACTAATATTTAAAAATATTTTTTATTCCGAAAGTACTTATAGAGGAAGATACATTGAACCAGAGGAATAAAAGCTCTTCTAATCACCAAAAATACTTTAACAAAATCAGCCAAATGAGTCCAACCTCAAAAACTCCTTTCGACTTTTCAAAAGCCATGTCAAACGGACTCTGTTTAGTAGTCATCGCTTAAAATATTTTTCAAACTTTCTATCTGATAGAGAGTATATATTCAGCTTTTAAGCTTGTTTCTGAGATTGGTTTGGCTTTGGTTAGCATCCTTGTGAGGGATGAAATCTAAATAGTATAAAAGTAGAATTCACTACCTATATTGGCTAAGCTCTCACTTTATGTTAGTTTGTTTTTTTGATTAATTTAAGTTCATGCTCTTATTCAAGGAACAAGAAGAATGTGTGTGGCATTTATTAAAAAACTGTTAATGTGGCTTTACAGGCAAATCAGTTGGGCAAACTGTTGGACGAGGATATAGCTATTGATTCAGTGGCCTGGTCAAAATAGATGTGGAGATCTCTTTCACACTATTATATATCTTTTTTTTCTTGTTTCTTTATAGCAACACTTTTGGCTTAGGTTCGAAATGGAGTTCTTCAGACCTCCACATACCATATTGACATAAGATAGGACAGTTGATCCTGTTGAAGAAGCAAGAAGCCCATTGAGGAGGTAATCTTGATGTAAGAATGAACAATAGAGCATGTTTGGTACATTGCGCTACGACTTAATAATAAACAAGATTTTGCTCCTCTTTGAGGCTCATTTTTCAGATTCTTTTTTTTTTTTTTTTTTTTTTTTTTTTTTTTTTTTTTCAAACTCACAAAGCCAAACCAATTGATAGTTCTTTGCCGCATGTTATTAAAATCATATACTATTTGCACATGTTATTATTTATTTTTTTTATAAAAAATAAATATTTTATAATAATTATTATTAATTAATGAATTTTTAAACTCATTATTCTCTAAACTTATTTTTAATAACACGTTCTTTTAATAAAATAATTTTTTATGTGATTTTTCTCTACATTTTAACCACACGTTATCCAAAAATCTTAGGCCCTGTTCTCTTTACCGTTTTCGGGCCGTTTTCTGTTTTCGATTTTTCAAAACGGTGAAAATGTGTTCTCTTTCCCGTTTTCGAAAACGAAAAAAAAATTTGTGAAGAAAACACAAAACGACTTTTTTGTCGTTTTGGGCGTTTTCAGTGTAAAACTTGAAAAAACTGAAAATGCGGGAAACACCTTTTTTTTTTTCGGAGGTGGTATGGTGATTCTCAAAATTTCAAAAAATTAAAAATTATTATTATTATTATTATTATTATTATTATTATTATTATTATATTTTTAGTGTAAATTTTTTTTTTTTTTTTTTTTTTTTTTGAGGTGATCTTGTGGTGATTCTCAAAATTTCAAAAAAAAATTTCATTTTTTTTTGTTTTGAGAAACAAACAAAAAGAACGCATTTTCAACAATTTCAAAACAAACACTCAAAACACAAAACTCAAAATGAATTTAAAACTCAAAACACAAAATTGAAACACAAAGAGAACACCCCCTTATTTTTCCAAAAATTTATTCTCGAGAAATTTATGTTCAGGTCATTCCCTAAACAAGCAATAAGAACATGAACTTAAATTAATCAAAGTAAATGCCAAAGTAAATTTCTTTTCTTTTTCATTTATATATAGTGAAAGTATTATTTTTTGTTTTTTCCCCCCAACGTTAACATGCATAGACTAGCCGTCAATGAAAGGAAGAAAAAGGTGCAGGATGGTGCGGCAGTCTCTTGAGTCGGTGAAAGCGAAATAGTGGACGGCCAATTGGCCCCCCACCCCACCGGCCACCCACATAGTTTATATATAAATATGCGTTTGTGTGTATTTATATCCTCGCCAATCAGGCAAAATTACAAGCTCACTAGCCTCTCTTATACAAGAAACAAAAAATATATACAAATTTCTCTTTGTGGGTTCTAAAGTATGGCAAAGGACGCTGGAGTGGCGGAGCATGGATCATTCGCGGCAAAGGACTACCAATTGGTTATTTTTCTGTCTAATATGCTTCCCTAGTTTTGCCTTTACTGGTGCCATGGTGGATCAAGCTATACTTACTCAGGTTATGAAGATAGGGGCAGAGTCAAGGGGATCTTCAGGGTCCTCAATCCCCAAGTTCCCCGATTTTTGTTTTTTCGATTTTTTTTCCATGAAAGTGAAATTGAATATATATATATATATATATATATATATATTTATGATACTAGTAATCATACGAGATTATATCGTTAGCTAATTATATTAAGGGGTTGTTTAAGGCCCATTTTTCTAGAAAAAAGTATTTTGAATTAGTGTTGTGATGGAGAATGTGTAATTAAAAGAGGGTAATTGGCACAAAACGTTTCTACCTTTCAAGTTTATTGTGAAAAACGTCACAACATTTCATTTTTTGACATTTTCGCCCCTACCTTTTACATTTCTTTGTACAAAATGTCATTTTCATTAGTTTTTGACAATTTTACTCTCCATTCAAATAAAACAAAAAGAAAAGGAAAAAAATAAAAATAAAGAATTAATTGCAATAATAGCCCCAAAATTTCAAAAAAATGACAAATCGGTCACAATTTATTGTGAATTGAAAAAAATTAAAATTACCCAAAAAAAAAAAAGGAAACTTGAATGTAAAGAGAAATAATCAAGAAATAGAGAAATTTTTGAACAATAGCCAATAAAACTGAAAATATTCAAAAATGGGTAAGCATAAATCTCAATTTTTATTCAGTGAAGAGTAGATGGAAAGTTTGAGGGAAAAATCACGTAATCTTCAAAAATTTTCATTTCCATTGGTTATGATTAAAAAAATTTCTCCATTTCTTGATTATTTCTCTGTAAATTCAAGTTTCTTTTCTCTATTTAATTTGAAAATTTTTTAGTTCACAATAAATTATGACTAATTTATAATTTAAAAAAAAAAATTGGGACTATAATTACAATTAATTCTTGATTTTTTTCTTTTCTTTTCTTTTTGTTTCATTTCAATTGAGGGTAAAATTGTCAAAATGACATTCTGTGCAAAGAAATGTGGAAGGTAGGAACAAAAATGTCAAAAAGTGAAAGGTATGGATGTTTTCAACAATAAACTTGAAAGGTAGGGACGTTTTGTGCCAATTATCCATTAAAAAATAAGGAAAATTTTTAAATTTACGTCTAATATTATTGTATTGAAAAATGTGTGATTGAGATAGTGTCAAATCACTATTAAAGAATGCATTTTGATGAAAAAATTGGGCTCAAACAAGAACTTAATATTATGATATTAAAAACTTTCTTTTGTTGTCCAAGTTTCAAATCCTCGGAGCTACCATCTTATTTTTTATTTGGAAAAGTTTGTACAATTAATACTGAACCTGAACCTTTAAAGCTTTTGAAATTTTTGTCCGAATCTTTAAATTTAGAATTTTCATTCGCCAACCTTAAGTTCTATTTAAATTTCATCCTTTTTACATAATTCTATTAACTTTAGCACTAAATTTCCTTAAGTGAGATGTATGTACCATATAACTTTTCGATGACTAAAGTTGGCAAAACACTATGCTTAACCCATCTTTATATAAAACGTTGATTCTTTTTCTTCTTCTTCTTCTTCTTCTTCTTTTTCACTATTTTATTTACGGTTAAACCAAAGTCGATTATTTTTATATGTTTTAACAAAGTTTTTGAAAATATATGTAACTTTATTACTTCCTTCAAATATTGCTCTCTTTGCCGACTACCACTATGCCGTCGATTGCCAATCATAATAGGCCCTCAAACCAAAATCCTAGTTTCACCATTGTATGAAGAGGAAAGTTGTTGAAGGTTCTTCCTCCGGTCAACCAATGGAGAAAGTGATGTAGGATAGTCTCATGACTTTCATGATGCCCCCACATATTCAACTACTATCGACTAATTATTTATATATTCATTGATCATTTTTCCTAATAAACTCTCATAATTTCTTTCAAACAGTAACTAAAATTTGTGATATTTATCTCCATTGGAGATGATATATGGTATTAAATAATAAGATCAATTAAGCATGTCTTACATTTCTATATTTAATTGACTTTATGAATTCATGCCTCGATATCAACTAATAATTGATTAACTATGAGGGTCTATTCAATTGTGACTTTTGAATACTTTTATAAATTTTTTTAACTGGTGATTTTTACGGATTTCACAGACTTGTTTAGATTAGTAAGGAAATAATAGAATTATTTCATATATTTCTATAGACTATCATTTTTTAATTTTTTATAGGCTTTCATAAAATTCAAAAAACTTTTGAAGGCTTTCGTACCACAGTTTGAAAGTTGGTAGCCTAGAGACTTTTATAAAAATTAAAAGTCATTAACAATTTGAATAACCCAAGATTTATGGAGACTTTTAAAAAGTTTTTAAAATTAATTGAATGTACCTTGACTTTTAAAAACTTTTTAAAAATCTATAAAATTCTCAATTGAATACTTTAATGCTTTTAAGGAGTCTTACAAAGTTTACATTGAATATCTCTAAACTTTTTTAAATTCCAAAAAAAAAATTAAAATTCCCAATTGAACACACGCACTAAGGGCCTACTTGAGAGTTTCGACATACCGATTATGAGCATTTTTTAAAGTGTCGATTTTGAGTGTTTATGAGCGGATTGATTTTGAGTGATTTTAGTAGCGATTTTATAAATTATCCAATCTAAGTTTGGGAGTTCAGTATCCACCAATTCTAAAGGTTTTTTAAAAGATAAATGTCCCTCGGTAAAATTTTCAGGTTATAATTTCTTATATGAAATTTTTTATTCATAAGTGATATTTTACTTATATGTATTTTTTTTTACAGATAAATTAATATTTAACTTAAAAAAATAAATAAATTTAAATATTTACTTAAAATTTTAAGTTAATCTCTTTTTTTATAAGTAAATTTTAAAATTATAACTTAAGTTTATACTTTTAAATAATTTTAAGTGAAATTTTTTCTTATAAGTAACTTCTTATATTTTATAAGTGAATTTTTACCTTATTAATAGTATTTTAATTTTATAAACAAATCATTTTACGTAAGAAATTTTAAAATTAGAATGTAATTTTTAATCTTATAAGTAGTACTTTACTTAAAAGTATTTTTTAATTATAATATAATTTTTTGTTTATAGATAATTTTTTATTTAATATATTGTTTAGTTTATGAATTAGTAGTGACCTAAATTTAGTTATTTGTAACCTATCCATCCATCTATGGCCAACGAACTAATTAGTGAACAATATGTAGGTTTGGAGATTCATTATAGCAGAAGATAGTTGGTTTCATGGTAAAATTACAAATACCTCACGAAGGACGTGCTAACAAAATTAAAAAATGAATCTAAAGGAAGCCAACAACTTATATTGTAGAATACATGTTTTGCCAACTTTCTGGAATGTAATGAAATTGTTGTAAAGCCGTAGTTGATATATTATTTCCTGGTGAGACAGGTTCAACAATCTAATAAAAATGAAATGTAGTTTAATGTAACAGGGAGATTTGTTTGATTCTCACTCCCTGAGTTTTATTTATGGTGCATTTGATTACCAATATTTTCTATGGAAAATGTGTTTTTTTCCATCCAAAATCCTATTTTGTGCTATTTGATTGTCATTTTTTATGAAAAATATTTTCCTACTTTTGATCACATTACCATATTTTCCTCAATATTAAGAAATATATTTTCTTTAAGAAGAATATGATTTTATGTTCTAGGGAATTCACTCTCCCTTTCTCTCTGTCATGTATCCACACCCTCTGATCTACCCATCAATAAAAACGGATGAGTATAATATTTTTTAGGTTGAAAATTAAATCAATCAAATATATTTAATTGACAATTTCCATGCAAATAAATTATAGGCAATTGAATTACATATAATTTATTTTTTTTAATACAAATTCCATATTTGCAATCAAATGCACCCTTAGTGACTGAGCTTAGATATTTTGGCAATAGCAAT
The DNA here is from genome assembly GCF_002742605.1 of Olea europaea var. sylvestris. NCBI lineage: Eukaryota > Viridiplantae > Streptophyta > Magnoliopsida > Lamiales > Oleaceae > Olea > Olea europaea. Next base: position 197,875 of record NW_019244532.1, on the reverse strand, counting down.
ACAATAGGCTGGAGAAGGGTCCATCACGTTTCAAAAATAAATATTTCAGTATGTTGAAAGTTGTGACATATGAAGATGCTAGGGAAGCATTTCTTGCTGCAAGTGACATTCCAAATGAGGATGTTCCTATACTTGGAACGTTGTATTTTATTACTTCATATATGAGAAAACTGTTTAATGGACAAATATCTGAACTCTAGTCTAATAATCAATTGTTGAATGGGAAGATTGATGAGATGAAGTCACAAATGTTGTTGTTCAAGTCTAATCAGCACAAGAAAATGAATTTTATTATGCGTATGCAAGGTGAAATTCATACGGACTTGCTTGACATCTAATCAAACATGAGATTTATATCCGAATCTGTTACTGCATTAATTTCTAGTTCCATGGATGAAATTTTGAACAAATTTAGAGAGAAATCTAAGGCAAATACTATAGGAGATTTTGAATCTATTGATGAAGTAATTGATACACATGTGACTTTCTAAATGATTCGTAGTTGACATTTGAAATACAATTTGTGTTTTACTTTTTAGGGTAAAAATGTGGGAAAAATTCAAAAAGGTAAAGGTTAGACGGACCCTACCAATTAATTTGATTTCTCGTATATTCTTCAAACTCCATCCTTCAATCTAGGTGTTGGATCCACACAACAAAACCTGTCAAAAGCAATGAAATTCAAAGAATTACAGGCACATGTGGACTCGGACATATTTGACATCTTGAAGTAGACATAATATGCTGGGAATGAGGTATTTACAAATAATTCTGTCAGAATTGTAAACTCAAGCATATGTTACAGATTATATCCAAGTCTTAGGTCACATCAATTCATACTTTTCATATAATACATAGGTCAAATGTGGATTATTGATCAAATATATTTTGATATGGTCGTAGATATATGATAATACAATTGTTTAAGACTTTTTACGACAAATTATTATGTATGAATCACATGTTTCTGCACCAAGCTCTAGATTGTCGGTTAAGGGTGCTCCCATGCCGGCCAAAGCTCTTTAGTCTCCATTTGTTGTTCGGTGAAGGGAAACAAATCAAGCCTTCAGGAAATGTAGTCTCTTCCAACATTATAATCGACATACGGATGATGTTGATTTGAAACAAAAAAAATATAGACATTTAATACTTATTTTCAACAATTATAACCTAATATATTTTCTATTTTGTCTATTAGATGAAACTAAATGAATGGAAGTGAGATTCAAAGAAAAAACGAAAATTGGCAAAAAAAAAATGGCTAAATTGTAAGAGATCTAGAGTTCGGGAACTAAGTGAAAATACTCAAAAATTGTGTTAGACCTCATAATGAAGATTCGAGAGTCAATTGGACAAAAAAAAGTCAAAGAGATTAAATATAATCAAAGTATGATCACAAATCAATTTTCAATCGAAAAAGCTATGTTCCGAATTTTTAGTCTCATATTGGAACCCATTTTTGACATAGCAAACATTCAAATTGGAAAAAGATATCATAAGCAAAATTGTTTCCCTTTGAGTTAGTTTTTCAACGCACTTTGAATTGCCTCAATCGAATATTGAGAGAAAAAGTTGTGATGAAAAGACTAATGCTATGCGGTGCAACCGAAGCTAACGACAGTGTCCAGGTGCCCAGTTGCGATGCCCGCGTACAATTAGAGTTTTCCAAGTTTGATTCATCTTTTAAAAGCTCAATTTCAATCAAACTCTTCCAATGACATAAAAAAGGAATAAATACCAATCTAGATGCCACTTTTGGAGGAGAATTCAATCGGGCAAGAAGAGTTCCACACAATTTGGGGAGATAAACATATATAATCATCAAGATCAAATAGCAAAAGCTAGGGTTTGAAGACTTCTGATGTTGAAGAATATTCTTGATGCAAGATCCAATTATTTTCATGGTCAAGATTTCAAAAGCCGGTTATGAACTCTATACTTTTTGTTTTTCTATCATCATTATGAATAGCTAAATTTATAGTTAAGACAAACAATGTAATCTATGTGTGACTCTTTGTTTCTCTTATTCAAGATTCTAATTCTTTAAATGCACACGTGTTCATCTTATTCATGAAATTAATGCTTTGAATTCCTTGGCAAATTATTTAATGATTTTGTGAATCTATTATGAATTGAAATGTGAGTTTTAGATTTAAACCACATAGTAAAATCCGATAATTTAGTATAAAATGTAGAGATACCTATACCAATTATTGCGATCCTTAGATGAATTCTTAGAACTAATATTTCATTTAACAAAAATTGATTCGTATAGAGATATGAGATTAAATTAATTAAGTAGACTCAATGAAAACTCGAGAGAGGTAAATTGATTACTCTAGAAGAATTCGAGTGAACACTACGACTATAATGAATCTTGATTGGCGATAAAGAGGATCCATATATAAAATTGTAAGCCCTCACATCCATATTCATTGTTTTAAAACCACCCAAATTCGATAAGTTGTGTACAGTAGATAATTTAGTTTAGTTAGAATAATTTAGATACCAATCACAAAACTTACTATTTGTTTTCAATCAAATTAAAGATAGGAATAATTGAACCAATTGTTAAATAGTATTTCTTGTGAGAACGATATCCGGACTCTTAGGTCCATTTTATTACTTGTTACGATCCGTACACTTACTACATATAAAAATCGATAACAAGTTTTTAGTGCTGTTGTCGATGACTATTTTTATTTAATATTGGTTTTGGTTATTTCTTGCTTTTGTTTGACTTTTTTATCTTTTTATTTTTATTTTTTTTCAATTGATCTACTTGTTTTTCTTTGCTCTATCGACAGGGAATTAAAAGAAGCAAAAGGTCAAAATTTAAATGAGGTGACATGCTCTTTGCATAATTCCTTTTTAGACAAGAACTTAAAAAGTGGGGATACAATCAACATATCATATTTGATAAGGAAGGTTGGTCGAAGGGATTAAATATCAAATCAATTGTTTATGAAGAGATTAGACCAACATGTGAATATTGTCGTACATTTCATGATACTAAAAATTGCTTGTTATTGGCAACTCCAGTGGAAGTGTGGAAAGATATCTTTGATGGTTCATATGAATAACAAGATGATTGTGGTGAAATAGTTACAGGAGACATCATCATGCAAAAATATAAAAGGATTGAATATCACATAATTTCGGATGAGTCAAATAACATGCCAATGGAGAATCCATTCATCATTCAACCCGAGGAATTACAACTAAAAAAGATGAACATATAGAATGAATAAATTAAGCACGAAGGAGCTAAATAAATTAGTAGCATTCAAAGAAGATGGAATTAGCATGCGAACTTCCAACTTCATTGATTTTATGATTAAAGATGATGAGAAGATCAAAATATTTTTAATTGAGTTCGAACTGGGTAATTTCGACAAATCATACCATATACTGAAAAGTGCAAAGTATGATTTTGGATAACTTGTGAAATTTGGAACAAAATCAAATTGAGCGAGCTAAGCAAGACCTCTAAAGCCATATTTAAAGTGCCATGAAATACTTGTGCAAAAGTCTGGCTAGAGACTTTAAATTTAAGACTTATTGGGAGGTAACCCAATTTTTAGCCTTTTATTTATAATGCTTTCTGTATTTACATTGTCTATAGTTTATTAAGTTACATTAGTTTTAGACATGTTTTTGTTTCAATAAGAGGGTTATCATATCTATATTAAGCCTACTAAAAAAATCTTATATTTAAATCAAAAAAATAGAAAATATATGGGGCACATTTTTCAAAGTTCCGATGACGTAAAAAAAGGTTATCATACATGCTACAATATTGCCTTTAAATTGCTCTCGACTCTTATATTTGTCTTATTTTATCTTTCAAAGGTACATGGATATCAAGTAGGAGAATTCTCTCGACTCTCATATTTTTCTTCTTTTATCTTTCAAAGGTACATGGATATCAAGCAGGAGAACTCTCTTGACTCTCATATTTGTCTTCTTTTATCTTTCTAAGGTACATGGATATCAAGTAAGAGGCAACTTAACAAAGAAAGAAATGAACTGATCCAACAAGCCACCTCAAAATTAGAAAGAAAATTTGGGGAGTACCTTCTTCCTTCTTTCATGCCTTTTCATGTTTTATGACATTGAGAATAATGTCTATTTTAAATTTGGGGGTGAAAAATATTGAGTTTTTAGTTGTATTACTTTTGTGTGATTGTGTGTTTCTACTTATTTAGAGGGTGTTTGAGACCCATTTTTATGGGAAAATGAATTTTAAAATGTAGATTGATGGAGAATGTGTGGATAAAAAAAATTTTGATTTACGTGTAATATTATTTTAATGAAAAATGTGTGGTTCAAAAGAAGAGAGAGAAAAATATCTTTTGAGAAAAATGGGATTCAAACGGGGCCTTATTATATAAAAAAATTGAAAATATTGAAAAAAAAAATTCAAGAATATTTTCTTGTTTATTGTGTGCTTGTGTGTCTCAGGTAACTTTGTCAACAAATATATTTGGAATTATATGATAATTTATGAACTGTGTATATTTTATATGCTTAGATTAATTGATTCTTATCGTGTAAAATTGGATATTATTTGCGTACATGAATTAAGTTTATCATTATAAAGTAATGAGTTGATTCATATACTTGATAGGTTGAAATAGTAGGTTTTTGATACTAAACCCAAAAATTACTACAATATACATTCTTCGACGAAATTTAGAATAGTTTGGGGGATGATTTTACTATTATATTGAAATATGGATATGAATGGAGATTTCATTTGTTATAAATTCTTGTGTAAACTATCTAAAATCAATATGATGAAAATTAGGTAAAAATCTTAAATTAGAAGTCGATTTTTGAGAATTAGTGTTTAATTAGAGACATGGCACTAATCATGGCAAAAAAAGAGAAAAAAGAGGGGGAAAGAAAAGAGAGAGAAAAGCTATCTTATTGTGAAACGTCTCTTTGTAACATTTATGACTAAAGTAATTAAGCTTGCAAAGATATCTAAAAACTTGATGTCTTGTGATCATCTAATTTGAGAGTCATTGGCCTAAAATTCGTTACAAGGATCATACAGAAATTTTAATGGGGAAAATCTGCACATAAGATAATAAAAAAGTAATGATTATATATTTACTTATTACATGCTTTGATAAAGTTCCGAACATTTATTTGAAAGAATTAGATCTTTGACAAGAGATTATTAATTTAGTTGAGTTTTGGAAATTGAAGCAATCAAAATTTGGAGAATCCTTATTTTGTTGAAATATTGACTTACAATTTTTGAGATCCATTTAAAAGAAAGATGGCGAGGAGCTAGTATAAAGATTCAGCCTTAGATCACACATTGGGAAAAAGAGTAAAAAAGAATAAATTTGGGGATGTGTGAATCTTACGAGTGATGAAAGTAAAAATTTGACCATCGAATGTCGAAAATTGAAACAACTTGTGAACTTATAGTATTTTACTTAATTCTTCACACACACACATTAGTTTTACATTGGAAAAGTAGATATTGATTTTGGTAATCCAACTTTGAAGCTGTTTATAGATTTAATACAATGATTCCCATCCTATGATAAAACGGTATGTATCTAACCAAAACATTTGCATGTTTGTGTGTTTGTTGAGTTAGGTTATAGCTTTGTTTGAGGACAAACAAATGTTTGTTTGGAGGTGTTTGATAAGTGTGTTTTATACATTTATTTAGACCAAAAAGTATAAATACTTCTTTTCAACAATTACAACCTATTTTATTTTATATTTCGTTTATTATGTGAAACTCGATGATTAAAAGTGAAATTGAAACAAAGAAGCAAAAATTAGGAAAAAAGGGCAAAATTATATGAGTTTCAAAGTTTAGGGACTAAAGTGCAAATACTCAAAAGTTGTATCAGACCCCAGTCGAGAATGTTAGGAGTTAACTAGCTAAAGAAAAAGTCAAAGATATTAAATATAGTCAAAGTATAATCACACATCAATTTCCAACTAAAAAGGTCATGCTTCAAATTTTTATTCTCATATTGAGATCCATTTTTGACATAGAAAATATTTGAATTGGAAAATGATATCTGAAACAAAATTGTAGCTATTTGAATTAGCTTTCTAATGCACTTTGAATTGCCTTAATCGGAATTAGGAAAAATGTTATGATAAAAAGATTAAATGTTGTGCAGTGCAACCGAAACTGATAGCAGCACCTAGACGCTATCCCTCAATACCCAAGCGCTACATTGCTGAATTTTTTCTCGAAACTCAGTGCCCAAGCACCTAGTCGTAGCGCCTAGGCACCGCTTCACGTACAGTTAGAGTTTTCCAAGTTTGATTCATCTTTTAAAAAGCCCAATTTTAATCATACTCTTCAATGATTTAAAAAGAATGAATAAATACCAACTTAAAGGCCACTTTTTGGAAGAGAATTCAACCTGGCAAGAAGAGTTACACACAATTTGGGGGAGAGAAACCTCATGATCATCGAGATCAAAGAGCAAAAGCTAAGGTTTGAAAATTTTATTATCGAGATCAAAGAGCAAAAGCTAAGGATTGAAGACTTTTGAGATTGAAGAAGAGTCTTGGTGCAAAATCCAATTATTTTCAAGATCAAGATTTCAAAACCCGATTATGAACTCTATACTTTTTGTTTTTTTTTATCATTATGAGTAACTAAATTCATAGCTAAGGTGTAATGTATGTGTGACCCTTTATATCTTGTATTCAAGATTCTAGTTCCTTAAATGTACATGTGTTGATTTTATTTATGAAATTAATGTTTTGAATTCTTTGGCCAATTATTCAATGATTTAGTGAATCTATTAAAAATAGAGAGTTGACTTTTAGATTTAGAACACAGTAAAATTCGATAATTTAGCATAACATGTAAAGATATCTATACTATTTATTGAGATCGTTAGATAAATTTTTAGAACTAATATTTTGTTTAATTAAAATTGATTTGCATAGAAATATGAGATATTTGGAGTATATATAGTACGCAACAAAGTTTACTTGTATTTGATGCAAGATAACACATCTTACTTTGTTATTTCCCTATTAGTTCCTAAAACGATATTCAAAGCATATGTGCGACCTTTCACAATATGTCTAATTTTAAACATCTTTATTTTTGCCAATTTTGATTATCTGCATATCCAATTATACTCGTCACGTGAACACTTGGCAAGATGATTTTTCTTGTCCAATCAAACAACCATATATTCAAATATATTTAAAATTGCATAAAAGGACTTATTTAGCTTCAAAATCTTTTTGTCACAAAAAATCTTTTCTTTTTCTACATCCATAGCATCAGTGACGATACAACCATGACTTCATGTTGAAAATTATGACATGATGGTTCTACTATTGCTACACATATATTTGATGACATATCCAGTAATGAAATTTCCTGTTCATTAGATTGTGCACCAATTGGTACCATGGCAAGCTGTTTTTCGCTATCTGCAGTTGTGACCTTAATGTTTATTGGACATTTGGAAGGGTCACGATCCATATCCTTCAACATCATGTACGACCACACATTATTGCCACTCTTGATTATGAGATCACTATCCAATACATACTTCATTGTGACTGCCATCTTAGCAGGATCCAAATCAAACTCTGTCATGACTGTATCCACAAGCTTTATATGCCTGTAATTACGATCGATCAACACTAACAATAGCCATGATCCATTCAACAAACAAAAGTGAAGATATACCATTTCTGCAAAATCAGCTTAAATAATGTCAATCACAGATATAGTTCTAAGTCACAACATACGCATGTCACAGTTTCGTATTTTTGGTCACAAATCAAATAGATGCAAGTCACATATATCATGTCAAATTTTCATATTAAATTACACAGCATGAGCACTAATGGTCACAACCTTTTGCACATTACATTAGATTAAATTGGATACATAAAGGTCACATATCAATTCACGATCATATACATCAAAATGAATTAAGTACGTATACATCTTATAACACAAAACAATATTCAATTACATATGATCCACTAAATAATGTGCATCAGAATACCATTTTAATTTTTTAAAATGCAGGTAACATATTTTGAATTCAAGTCATTTAATAAAATAAATCAGGTCATCGACTCTTTGTTATAGTCACAACACAATCACTGATAGTCACAAGAATGTTCATACAGTTCACACAATCACATTGTATACATACAAGTTACATATTTTACTCGTGAACGTAACTATCGATACGGGTCACATACATGAGCATTTATTCATATGCCAAAGGTTTTTAACGTGATCTATTATATGAATTACACCGGCTTGAATTGTCTGATTATTATCGATTCACACGGTTCCAGCAACATATATTGATCGATCATTGATTAGAACGTTAAAACAATACACAAACATAAAATTCAGTTAATTAGAACAGCATACCCAATTAATATGAAATTATTGATTTCAATGACGATTGATGTATTAAAATCTGTGTCAAGAATTGTCAAATTATTCAGATATAATGTGACGGTAATTCTCAAATTATGACTTCAATTGTGCGATTACCCAATCACTTAATTGAAACCTCACTAGCAATCTAATAAATAGTATCACTCATTTTTAATACTTATCCACTCCTGCAGGTGATTAATATAAAATATTTTTTATTTCAATAATAGTGATTAGCATTATAAAAGAAGATAATACCATGTTATATATTAAGGATAGCATAAAAGATAATGCATCCATGCATGTTAATTTGATATATTTCTATCCCAAGATTATTTATTTATTTATTTTGACCTTTATACTATTTTTCATTTGAATCAAATAAATTTAAGAACAATAAAAAAATAATAAAAAGTTAAATAGAAACCTTGTAAATCATTGGATCCATATCTCCATTTTTGTATCAAATCCATGACAAATTCATGACTCCAAATAGTAATGTACATAGCATGACACTTAAACAAAATTTTAAGATAATTTGTTGAAGAACCCAAAAATATTGACAATTAGTAGCTAACAAAAAATTGAATAGGAATCAAGTGCTAATTTTACCTATAGAGAGGACTCATCATTTTATGCAAATGTAATGTAAAAATTGGACGAATTGATGTAATTTTCAATTAAACAGAAGGTTAGAAATGCAAGATTTGAGAATTGAAGTAGGGAAAATATACAAGTATTAGACTGCTAGAATCACATTTCATAACTAACGATCTTATAAAATAATTACAAAAATCAGGTGGTAAATGTAATATAATAATATAAAGATAATATAATCTAAACTAAGATAAAAATATATTTTAAAATAGATCCTAAAAAATCACAGATATTTATCACTCTCCTCTCACAATTAAATTTTAAAACTCTCTCTATATTCTCTTGATTTCCAAAATCACTAAAATCTCTCCCTAAATCTTCAATTTCAAGCCAAAATTAATGTATGAAGTTACAATACTGTCACCAGCACTAGCAAATGCACTACAATTTCTAGATCGGAGTTTGCGGATGGCCCTCGTGGAAATAACAGTAATTAAAATAATCATGGTGATGATGTTAAGGGTGAATACTGACTGTGTTTTGTAATGTATGTGACTATCTTTCGTTTAATAGTGGATGTTTGTTATCTGATTTGTACAAGTTTTTATTGTTTGTGACCATGTCTATGTAAGTTATTATTGTTTTTTACTAGACTTGTATTACATTAACTGTAATCAAATTTGTTTCGGTGTGACTGTCTATAATCGGGTCAATCTAAACTTTGATTGTATGTAAGCAAGTAACTGTTAAATTGGTTACATATAGTAACAATTAATATAAAGCTGATTACAGACCACTACAATGAAAACAGACTTGATCACAACTGATCACAATGAACAAAGATGGTCACAGTTAACATATAATAGTCACAAAGTTACATACAATCACAAAACATGTGAGAATTCCACAAATCCACATAACCACCTTTGCTTCCATCTTGAATTCACCAGCTTCTCCTCCACCCCATCACCACCACCACTTGCACCTAGACCAAACATCTACAATCAACAAATACCATGACCACCTCCACCTCCACATTATCAACCTAATCTGTTACAAGTAAAACTCCACTGCCGTCGATACTACCCAAATCGGCCACCACTCTACTACATTCAAATTATCAAAAACCACTATCAAGCACCTCCAAAATTGTGTGCTGCATTGAGTGTCGCTACACACAATGGAGACAAGGTTGGATGAAGGCAGCGGAGGGGGATGGATAGATACCACGTCAATGAACCTCTCGACGCTAATCTGTGTAGTTTTCCTAATTAACTCCTTTCACATTTGGAAGGGTTCGGGAAGATTTCATATAAGGGATTTGTGAAGATAAGGGTTCATGATGCACAGTGAATTGATTTGGAAATATTTTGAATTTAAGCTAATCCTCCTTACTTTTAAATAGTATAATTTAGGGTAATTAACACAAAACGTCTCTACTTTTCATGATTTTTGTGGAAAACGTTCCTACCTTTCGTTTTTTGCGCATTTCATCCCTATCTTTACCTTTTCTTGTGAAAAACATCATTTTCATCATTTTTTTCAATAAAAAGTTATAAAATGACTAATATACCCTTCTATTTAAATTTAAAAAAAATAAAGAACTAATTGCAATCATAATTCAAATTTTTAAAAAAGTTCAAAAGAGGAGGTGGAGGTGGAGATTTTATTTATTTATTTATTTGAAACTATGATTGCATTTAGTTCTTTATTTTTTTTGTTTAAATAAAAGGGTATATTAGTCATTTTATAGCTTTTTATTGAGAAAAATGATGAAAGTGATGTTTTACACAATAAAAGGTAAAAGTAGGAATGAAATGCGCCAAAAAATGAAAAGTATGAATATTTTCCACAAAAATTATGAAAAATAGGAACGTTTTGTGCTAATTACCCTATACTTTATATATAAAGTTTGGGTAATTTTTCACTTTTTCGCATAGAAGTGTTATCTCAATTACTAATACATGATTAAAAGCATATTTGGTTGTAACTTAAATTCACTTTTAAATTACGTAATAACAACATTGACATATAATCCAAAATTTATTAGTCACGAGTAGAAATCTAAACAATTACTACTACTTTTATTTAAAATGAAAAGAAAAAGATGGTAATTATAAAGTGTGTGCTGGTGCAATCTAAAAGCTAGCATGGCATTGTGTTATTGCTTCATTGGACCACTTTGACTGAGTCAAACCAAAAGATTCTGACAAATCAAGAACGTTCATCTTCCCCCTTCTGTCAAATCTACCCGTCCGTTACTTTGCAGAGTCTTCAGAAGCTGGGCCCCTTTTCTTCTCCCTCTAGTACTGCAATTACCATGCATTGCCAACATAACGGCACGCGCCACCTCCTCTGCGGGTGCTAAACCCTCGCCTTCGTCGGCGCCACCGTATATCACTGCCAATACGCTTATAGCGTATTCTTTCGCCCTCCCTTCCGTCTTCCCCATAACCTGAATATATCAGAATCCACATAAAAAATTCAATCTCATGAATCCACGTAATTATGAAACATAGAGAAGTAATTAACCTGCACCATCATTGGCACCGCTAGAGCGTGAGTTCTGACCTCCGCCGCCCCCTCCTCCAGCGTGCATAGCAATTCCAATGCTGCTAATGCCCTCTCCGCCACCGCATTTTCGGAGTCTGCAAGCGCCTCCACCACTGCACCAACGGCTCCCGCATTCACCGCCACCCTTCGGTTAACTTCAGCAAGACAAAGTGCCAGTAAAACTTTGCTCGCCGGCTTCGGTGCCACTCTCTCTCTCAAACATGCTACTACCCCAGTCATCACTGCTGCCGGGCACGTCACTGTGTCGCTGCTTTCGGCAGCGGCGCATTGGTTTGGAACAAGTGACCTCTCAAGCGTGTACATTGCCTTGACCCGATCAGAATTCGACCCAGTACTGAATTGGAGCTCAGCCACGTGGAAAAGCTCTTCTAACTTGGCATTTGAAAGGGGCGGTGGAGGTGGCGGCGGCGGCTGCTGAGAAGAATTTTGTTCGGCTCTGTTTATCTTATTAGCTGTCAAACCCTTAGATGGCACGGTGTCGGGTTCGAGTCTTGGCTGCGATTGTAAATGGTGGGATACAGGCGAGATAGGAAGTGGGAACCTCCATTGAGTGAAGCTTTGGGAGGTGTTTGAGGAAGAAGAGGAGGAGGACTCCGGATGGGACGGAGGCTTTTGATGTGGTGGAGATTCTTGCGGAGGCGGAGGCGGCGCTTCAGAATTAGAGAGCGGAAGCGGTGGCGGAGTGGAGGTGGTGGGACTAAGTGCAGTCTGAGTGCAGTGGCGGAAAAAAGCACAGGAGAAGAGTGGACGTGGGGTGGATTTGAGCTTGGGTTGTTGAGTTTTCATGGCGGAAAAACAGTAAAGGCGTTAGTTTCCAGGATATACACAGCTGTTGTGTTCAGCCCACAGTCATTCACTATATATTGACTGTTATGGGTGTTCTCACCTATACTTAAGACTGGCGATGATCGTGACGTTTTTTGAAGTTTCGATTAATGTTAAGAGGAGATTATACCTAACATTTGTTTCAATGTATTTTGCAATGGTATTACGATGGAGAATGTGGTTTAAAAAAAAAAAATTAAGTTTACGTGTAATATTATTTTATTAAAAAATGTATAATTGAAATGACGTCAAATGACAATTAAATAATGTATTTTGGTTTTTTTTTTTTAAAAAAAAAAGAAGCTCAAACAATGGCGTAATTCTAGTTTCTAACTTATCATTTCAAAAATTAAATGTCAACTCTATTCTTTTAAAAATTAAGTAGAGGAAATTATAGGGGATGTCAATTTTTCCCAAGACATTCACAAAAATGTCACTTTTTTCTTCTTCTTCTTCTTCTTCTTCTTCTTCTTCTTTCATTGTAAGAATGTCAATTTAATATATATTTGCCCCTAAAAATAATTTCAAATTTCCTACATGTCCTAATTAAATGAGATTTGATCCAAAGAAATTGTACAAAAATCTTGTCAATGTTAGTGATGAAAAGCTGAAAAAAAAATAGATGAATCTTATTTCTCTCATTCAAACAACCCTAACTCTCTCACTCTCTCTCATTTCGCTGATTACGGGCCTCGATCCAAGAGAGAAAAATCTTTTTTTTTTAACTCAATTTTTGTAATATTTTCAGCTGTAAAGGGTTTATGAGATACGAAAAAATGGAGTTTTTTGCTGGGTTCAAAATAAGAGCTAAAGTTTGAATTAGAAAGGGGTAAAAATCCTTGTAATATTCTGTAATTTTTTTGGACGTTTTGAATAATTTCTAGCTGTGTTATGGTTGGAAATGTTTTTCCCATACTTTCTACAATTTCATACCATAATTTTTAATTTTCTCTTTTTGTATACATCTCCTATTAGTGATGCATATATGCACATGTTATACATGCTAACACTAATATTGAGGGAAAAAATTATTTAGGGTTCCAGTTTAATATTTGTCATCTTCCTTTGCTTTTAAAGTTCAAATTTCAAGTATTTTGAATGTTTCGATGTTGGGTGGAAATCTGGATTGACACTTGACATATCTTTTGTTTCAATGTTTTTGGTACTTTTGTGATATGGAAATAACATTACTATCACTTGGAATCTATTTGTTGTGAGCGGTACTCGTATTTGGGTTGAACTCTTGCTAGACAATTGACAGCATACCAGTGGTTTAATGTTTCGTTACGCTCGATCGTGGAGTGAAATAATTTTTAATAGTATCTATTTGTTTAGAGGTGAAAAGTAGATTTTTCGATAGTTAATCTGTTGACAATTCACTAATGTAGAGAAATGCCATCGCGCTTAACTGTCGTTCTAGACAGTTAGCCTCAGTAATTCTCGACAGATGAACTGTCGAGAACGACAATTCGATCCTTCCCTCCGCTCAGTTCCACAAGTCAAACTTTGGTTCATCATAATATTGCACGAGTGTTTTGCATGAACATATATGAAATGCTATGATCTCATGATTTTTTGATTGATTTGTCCGTATGTAGTTAGATTTTTTCCATCCGAACATTTCACGGTGACTGATTTGTCCATTTGTGGTTATATTTTTGTGCTTCACATTTTTATTTGTATAATGATGCCATGACCGTCACGATTTATTCTTCATAATTTTCAGATCATATGCAATTCAAATATATTTTTGTGGAAATTGCTTGTTTGAAAAATATGAATGAATTCAGATTACGATGATTGCATGAATCAATTAAGTTATATTATGTACTGTGATCGAATTGTTTTTGTACACAAGGTGAAAGTTATTGCATTTTTTCAACTTGCTTTCTACATACTTTATCTCAAAATACTAATTTTATCAATGTATGATGACATATGAGCATATTCATACTCATGACCTGAACGATCATCAAAGTATTGGTGCACACATTCGTGTTGTAATTGGAGGTGGAACCAATTGATTTCGTTGTCAAAGAAAGAGAAAGCTTCACAATGGTCCACTTCTGATGACTGTGGCAACTGCACGGAAGAACATTTTGTTTTCAATTTATATAATTTTTCATTTGTTGGTTCTATTTATGTTATTGATAGATGAAACTGTTTGTGTTTCGTATAGAAAATGTTTATAATAAGGAATAATAGACAATAAAGAGTAGTAGATTGTCTTTTAAATAGGTTCATGGAGCTACTCCACAGTACAAGACAATGGTCACATAATGTTCGGTACTTGAGCAAGGTCGTATACATAAAAATGGTTTGTAGTGTGTTTTATAACTTTCTTGCTATTAGAACTCGTTCGATTTATCAAATAAAACTAGTATCCAATTGAAAATAAGCATGATTGAAATGAATATTATGATTTGTTTCAATCGAAAACATTCATGAATCACGGTAATATCACTGGACATCATTTTCTTGCAAAACATAACGAGCACTTCTTTGTTTGCATTAAAATGTTGTGTGTACCATGCTTCAATCAAGATAAAATTGTACACATGATTTAATGTACACAATTTTCATAAATGATAGACCAAGTGTGGGTGATACAAGCACACTTAGACTTTAAAAGAATCACACTAATTGTCTTTCAAATTCAATTTGAGATGTGATGAATAAGTCTTCATCGTCGTGTATTTCGACCGGAGGTATATTCAAGTTAAAGACCATGAACTTCACTTCAATTTGAGTGCGGGGATCAAGAATATCAAGTTTGTCCTTCAACATTAACAAAAGTCCGACTATGGTATTACTTGTCGAAACTAGAATAGAAGTTGTTTTGTCATCTCTCTACTTCTATTCGTCATCTGCATGAACAAACTTTTCTCCATGCGACAAAATGAATATCAAATAATTACTCATATCTGAAATATTGGGATTGCAACGATAGGAATTTCGCATAATCAATATGTCGGCATTTAATGGCATGAAAGTGGCACTGCATAATACATAAATCCATACAATAGCAAAATGTCAAATCAAGGCATTCCATCGTGTTTAAGTGTTCGATTTGACAGTAAAACTGTATATCCCGACAGTTTGTAAATGTCCGATTTGACACTTCAAAGTCTAACTTGGCGGTTTGTAAATGTCAAATTCGACAGTTGAACCATCGAAAATATCGAGAAGCAGACGACGGTGGACAGAACAGATTTTTCAACACAACACATTAAGTATGGCCATTAGTATTGAGTTAAATGAAAAAGGTGAGATTGGTTTTGTCATTGAAGAAACATTTGTGAATGATTCAAAAATAAAGAAATCAACGAATAATAGTTTCAAAAATTTCAAATAAATACGTCCACGTTGTATTTAATATTTACAAAACAGTAAGTTGTATAAGTTAAGTATAAATAATTTCTAATAGCTAACTTCTCAAAATAGAATATGAATGCAAGAGAAAAATCTTTTTGATCAATGAAAATGAAGAAGATGAGAAAAATTAGGCTTTGTAAGGGAAGAAGAAAATATATTTGTTTATATTTCATTTTTTAATTTCTTTTACCCTTTTTGATTAACACAAATTCATATTAATCAATATAATACACATTTACCCATATTTTTTTATATATAAAATAAATCATCACATCAACTTCTTCAAATCAACCATTAATTGTTAATGAAAATGTGTCATTAAAGGTAATTTGGACATTTCACACAAAAAGTGACATTTTTGCTCACATACAGTGAAAATGACAACTTTTGGAGCCTTGTTGATTTTGTGACATTTTTGAAAATTCTCCAGTTAAGTATACCATACCCCACCTCACATTACCCCATATCTATCTTTAAACTTATTTTCCCAAGTCACAATTCACCCTGCCACCACGAACCCTCCCACAATTAATGATGTAAATGTTTAGAGTAAACTCATCCCATCATCCCCATCCACCCGCTCATCCTCGTCCCCATCCCCATCCCCAAAATCCACAACCACAAACCGTAGATGATTCATCACCATTCGATATCTACTAGAAGCGGAGAAAATCAGAAGCTGAAACAAGAAGGTGAGGACACGATGTAGAAGGCTGGCTTCGGCGAATGCTCCAATTTTTTCTCTTATCTTTTGGCCTATTTATTCGATGATTCTCTCTAGTGTATTTTGAGATGTGTTTGAAGGTAAAAGTTGTGACGGTGACGGTGACGGTGACGGTGACGATTGTTCGATTGTAGAGGTGGTGGGTGATGGTGAGGTAGGCAGTGATGATTTGGAGTTTCTCGCCTATTTAACTATGGAGGTAGAGGTGGTGGTAGTGAAAGTGACAGTGATTAAACTATGCAGGATATCGTGTGTTGGTAGTGAAGTGAGGATGACAATTTAGGTCTTTTTGTCTTTTAATTGTAGAGGTGGCGAAAGGACCTGATCCATAGAGTGTGAGGGGTTCTTGGGAGGAAGTATTGGCAGTTGATATCCTTGTTAGCACGTCTGGTTTAGTGATAGTGAGGTGGTGATGATGATTTGGTGCTGACGATGGGATGGAGATGAAGGTAGGTTGAGTTGGGATGGGACGAGTTGAAGAGTTGTAACAAAGATGACGATGATGGTGGTGGTCGTGACGGCGATGACATTTGGATGGTGTCAGTAATGGGAGGATGGAATAGAGTGTGATGAAGAGTAATTGTGATTAATTATTTGGATAATTATGACAAATAAAATGAGTAATTTTTAACAAATAAATAATTAAAAATTCTATTTGTACAACCCAAACGTCCTCATATGGAAGGGGCCCTCCATGCGAGGGGTGTAACTACATGTAGCATCTCTCTAAATAATACATGACCTAAAAATATATGATTTGTGACTAAATTTATGATTATAATCTACAATTTATGCCTTTGTGACTGTGATCTTGTGCAATTTAGAGCTAGTTTGTGACTATGATCGTAAATTGTATATTATTGTGATATTGACTTGTTTAATTAATTATTAAGTTACAAAATTGTTATTAGATGGTCACAAATGGAACTAATTGATCCTTGAAACTTTTTACAAGTTTTATTTGATATAGTGGATCTTAAAAGCTTTGTAGTTGTGTATCAGATGGTCAAAATTTAACATTGAATTTTACAGATAATTATAACTATTTATCATTTTTATTTTTAGAGTTAATTGTCTCAATAATCACTAAAATTAAGTAGACATCTTCGATTTCACTACATTTTAAGATGTCGAGTTTTAATTACTAAACTTCTCAAAGTATCATACGTTACTAATTGGAATCACTTTCATTTCGCATCTTTAATGGAATAGATGACCTAAAAAGCTAACATCACATCTTGTGCTCCATCATTGTTAGATGCCCAATTATGAAAGATGTACAATCCATGTAATGAAGGCTTCTTTGACTGCTTAGTATACTTTCGCAAGTATCTTTGATTGGTTACTATACTTTAAGGTGATCAAGTTTTGGCCGTTAAACTTCTCGAAGTGACTCGGGATGATATATTTTATTTATTTTCTGTGTTTAATATTGTGTTATTATGTGTTTAAAAAGTTATTTTCAGGTCGAACATTTTTATTGAATTATTTCAATAATTAAATTATCATGTGTTATTATAGTTGTCATGTCGAATGGTAAGAGTTGAAAATTTAGGTGTTAGTGATATATTTGTTTATATTTTTGAGTTTCAAAGAATATTGAAATGATTATATATTTTCATGTTGTTGGTGCCATTAATGCCACATGATTTTCTACATATGGAATAAAAAAAAAATTGAAAAGGTACGTAACATTTACAAATAGTTAAGTTTGGACGAAGCTAGCTTAAGTGCAATAAACTCAAAGTATAATTACCCAATCAACAAAATTTAAGTAAAACTACCACTATGGAATGGTGATCAAGTTTGATATGATTGTATCTCGTATTATATTTTATCAGTGAAATAATTCAATAACATGTTTAGCCTGTAAATAACTTTCTAAACACATAATAACACAACATTAAATATAAGAAATAAACAAAACACAGGTTTCCATATCATCCTAACATCACGTCAAGTAGTTCAGTGGCCAAAATTCAACTAGTTTAAAGTATAGTAAGCAATCAAATACATCGCCAAAGTATATTGAGCTATTAAAGATGCATTGCTTACGTGTATTGTTCTTCTTTTGTGATTGGACATCTAATAATGATGCAGTTCAGTTCTAATTAATTCCTGTCTGTACTTTATTAAAAAAAAAAAAAGAAGAAAAAGAAGGTTGTATGTGTAGTACTAGGAGATGAAGAATGGGGGACAGAGGTGCATGCATGACTTGTAAGTTTCAGAAATTGCAGTAGGTTTTGTGTCTTTTGCATTCACTGATTAAAGTGGGAGTGTGGGTCTTCACTCACTCACTCACCCGGGAATTTGCCACAATGATCTCCAAACATTAATAATGGGTCACATGCGTTCCCAGTGGACGTACCAATGTCTGTTTTGCCGTCAAATATCACCAGTGTAGTAAAAAATTGGATGGTGTAAATGGATTGAATCGTTCGTCAGTTCACGGGCTCTGCTCCTCCCGATTCAATCTATGGACGATTCGAACTCGACGAGTCATAAATTGAGTTGAACTCATTTTTTCATAAACCCAATGAGTCAGCTCATATAGGTTCGTGTGTCAGCCATAATTTCCCCTCGTATTTGGACCTGTTTATTAATTTAATAAAAATAACATGCTTTTGAGCTTATTTTGTTAATTTATTTAAAAAAGAAAATTCACTCATGAGAGCACGAGCCAATCATATGATTTGGACACTAGTCAAACTCGACTCGATTCATTGTAACCAATAATTGAATCCATTGAGAACCTATTTCAACACAGGAAAATTATAATAATATTAATATAATAAGTCATTATAAATTTTTTTTCTCAAATTTCTATGGATGCATTGGCCTCTCCGCCACTCCCTGCTATGAATGTTATCTCCTTTTCAAAATCAAGAATTTAATTAACGTAATTTAGATAACTTTTCATTCAATTTTTTTCTTCTTCAAAGCTTTGATCTCTTCATGGGGTGCATGCTCTGCAGATGATTGTGATTGATCCAAATCCTCATCTAGCTAGATGGATTTTGCTACACAAATTGGATTGGGGACAAAATTTAAAAACCAGAAACACTTGTCAAACACTAATTGACCATTAAAAAAAAGGACCAGACGATTGCTCACACATAGCATCTATTTTCAAACTCTGTTATTTTCACCCGAGTAGCTTTATCCTAGCTAGACACGAAATTAAAAAAAAAATAAAAAAAAATCATGTTATGGAATTTTACAAGAGACCCATCTAGGGATGGCAAAATTCATGTCCGAATTGTAAACGGAGTGGGAATGGGGATAATAATTTAGCTCGAACTCATCCCAAGTTATTTTATTTTATTTTATATTTATTTAACTTATTATAATAAAAAAATATATAATTTGATTAAGCGGAGTGATTAAGCGGAGTAATAAATGAGAATGTTTCTGCACGTTACAACGTGTTAAAATTACATTGCAACACTATTTCTTGCATATTGTAACATTAGAATTTTTTGTTGTAACATTTTCTTTTCAAAATGAATTAGATTCTGAATGTGTATGTAACATTATATTTATATGATGCAAAATCCTGAATTTGCATAAATTAACGTGGCGACAATCTATTTAAATTATCCTGCATAATTAAGTTTATGAGATTATAATTATAATCTCATAAATTAATATGAGAATAAAATACCTTTTAAATTTCATAGGTCTGTCCCATGTTGCAACAAACTGTCTTATATAAATTAATATTGATGATGTAATAACTGTTGGAATTTTGTATGTAAAATTGGTTTACATAATTATTTAAGTGAAATTCTTAATTTTGGTGAATGAGAAATTAAGTCAAATATAAAGTCGCTTAATACTTGAAATTATTGAAAAATCGTATAGAATATTGTGGAATATTCTAGAAATATGTGGATGAAAAGTGCGTCTTTTCGTATGAAAGATCATGACTCTTGATATGGGTATGATTAATGTCCAATAATTATGAATTCCAAGAGATGTGTCTTTTGGTATAGTTTTGTCTTTTGACATACCTTTCCAACTACTATATATATAGATTCCATGTGTTTGAATTTTATTCATTCAAGAAAAGTTATAGATACTATATCATTTCATTCTAATTTACACTTTGATTTTGCATAAAACATTTGCATCAAAGTCACAGTTATTGTAGAGAGGGAATTTCGTTCGAGTTCTCTGGTCAAAGTCATTTAGAGTGCTCCTATGGCTCGATGTGGTCGTTGTATCTTGGGAGATAATTGCCGGATAACCGTTAGCACCGATGTGGGGCAAATTCATCTTAAGGACAAAGTGTCCAACACTTGCCTCGACCAAAAATCCATCATTTGCATCTTCTTTCTTCATTTTCTGATTCCTTTTATTATGATTTGATTTCAGAAAATGATTAACATTATTTATATGTTTATCCTGCAAGGTTTGATTCAAAGAATTACTTGCTTTCGATCATGAGTTGAAAGGGAAGAATCCATATTCAGGTATTCGGATTTGATAAATTCTTATTTTGTCTTCTTAAATTCAATTTCAATAAGTTGGAATACGTTTAGATTTCATGCAAATAAACGATATGTTTATTGTGAATATAATATGCACAATTATCGGTGTAATTTTCCAACAATCTTAAGATGAATTTTAAGTGGTTTTATTGTGCATTTATATTCTAAATTTCGACAAATATATCACGTGCATTTTCTGCAAATTGTTTTGCATGGAAATATTTCATTTGAAGTGGAAACGGTGTGTCAGTATGCACGTGTAAATTGTTATTATGCTTCTGTGAGAATTGGCACTTAAGTGGAGAGTCAGAATCCATGTTTGTGCATAATGTTACAATTAACATTGGTTAATGGAAATTGGAACAAAGGCATGAATTGATCATATTGGTTATTGAACAAGTGCATGCGGCAATTCCATTAAATAACTTTTTATGGTATGCGCAATTTAAAATACAATTATGGTGGCCAAGAATATACAATTAAATGCATACGTTGCAGTAATTTGAAAAGGTGACCCATCAAAATTTAAGGCAGAAAATAATAATGACATTTGGTTCATTCGGTGCCTTTTCAATTCATTGATAGTCACTTTTATGTTGAATTGACATGCACAATATTGGATGATATAATCTGGTTGAATGGATGTTTTATTCTTCTTTGAAAGATTGGGCTCTCAATTAATGTCACTCCAATTAACTGTGTATGTGAACCATACAAATATGATATTCTTTATTTCTCTATTATTACATGAGAAAAGGCCATAATTCAGTTATAAAATCTATTCATGTGTTCCGATAGTACACTGCCTTATATATTCTGTTTATCTGAAATCAGATAAATTGCATAAACGTGACATGTTATAGGGATTGCCTTAACTGTCAATGAAATTAAAAGAACTCTTCCTTCTTCCATGATGAGATAAGCACAAACTGATGTTTTACATCCTATAACCATAACATACATTCAATATTTTGTTGAAAATCGGGATTGAGTATTGCGTAGATGATGAATCCCTTACGACGTAAATTGATGATAATCAATGAAAAAATGTCTGCCTAATAAAGAATTGGTTTATGTTGAATGGTGCACATGAATGAAAGGAAGAGGTGTGTTCCTTTGGCAGGAAATATTGAATTAAATCTGATCATTATTTTTTGGATAAGGGATTTGCTCATTATTTCTTGTAATGGAATATGGGAAAAAATTACATGGATCATTGAGTATATCTTTAACTGTTTGATTTAATTGACAGTTAAGGTTAATTATAGTTTTGAATGAAAGTGCACACCCTTTCATTTTGGTAAGTTACGGGAGTTAGCGGAATGTAAAGAATAAAACCGTTCTGCTTCGATCCATGACTATGAAAGGGCATGAATTTGGTGACTTTTCATTCTAGTATGAATTGTCTGAAATTTCTATTTACTGATAACACCTGAAATTTCATGGGATTTAAATGCATGATTAAATTCTGCATAAAAATATTATTTCATAAGATTGTGCATGAAATAATGTGAAATGGCATATACGATAAGCTGGCAAGCTGCTAGATACTACCAAAGCTGCCATATACGGTAGGCTATCAAATACGATAAGTTGGTGAGCTGCCAAATACGGTAAGCTGCTGAATACAGTAAGTCGCATATATGGTAAGCGGCATTTACGATAAGTTACATATACGGTATGCATCAATCTGGTAAGTGACATATACGGTATGAAGTAGTAAATTCGATATTTGTCCATGGATTTTGGTTTGAAAATTATACAAACCTTGATTAATGATGATAGCCTCATTTAATTCTATGAAATTAAATGAGATGATTTATGCAAAATCATAGTTGCATAAGAGTATGACAGAATGTGGTTTTGTCCTAATTATTTTAAAGTGAAAATTGTTTGCCCAATTATTGGGATATGAAAATATTTTATAGAGCACAAATAGTGTCTATGGTTGACGGTGATGCCGGATATCCTTGAAAATAATGATTGTAAAATGACATTCATTTGTAAAGGATAAAAATGATTCAAAAAATTGTGAAGAATATTATAAAATATTCTAGGATTAATTCTAAGAGGTATGTACTTTTGTAAGGTTGTGAGTTTGAAAGCACAATTTATCAATCTATGGTTGATTTATTCTTTCAAATGTGAATATGGAGAATAAGGTGAGAATATGCCTTATTATTGGATGTGAATAATATTATTTGTGAAATGTCACAAATGTGAAAGTTGCACATGTCTGAAGATGCTTCAATCATAGAACCAATTAAATTGGTATATACTTTGAAAGCGTTATTGGTCTATGTGATGACCTTAATTTAATTTGGATTGTCAAATTAATAAGTTGATTGAAGTACAATTTTGAATGGAAAATGCTTACTATTTGTGTAAGTTGACAACCACTAGAGCATTCGATATGGATAAATAGATTGAACTATGAAAGAGTCGATAAACTCTAAGTTCAAGAATAAACAAAAAATGTAGGGGTTGCCATAAATATTGGTGAACTTATGTGAAAAGTTCAAGACGTGTGGGTGCAATACTACTACTTGCACATATATCCCAAATTTAGGAATTGTAGGGGTAACTTAGTTTAAAGTTACACTTTTTTGTAGCTCTCAAGAAAATGGAAGAGACACCATATGAGTTATGAAAATATCATCTTCCTTCCTACCATCACTTAAAAGTGTGGGGGTGTTTGGCAAAAGTTGAGGTTCTTAAGCCCAAACAAATAAAGATTGGTTCCAAAATGATTGATTGCATATTTATTGGATACACCAATAATAGTAGTGCATATCGTTTCCTTATACACAAATCGGATGTATACGAGGGTACAATAATTGAGTCAAAGAATGTGATATTCTTTGAGAATGTGTTTCCTTGTAAAGATAATGAATATGTAAGTTTAAATAACAGAACATATGAAACTACAAATGGATCTTCAAATGAGGATAAGCCAACGCGTAGTAAGAGGGCTAGAATGTCCACTTCGTTCGGTCCGAATTTTCTCATATATATGATAGAAAATGACCCAAAGACTTCTGAAGAAGTAATGTTTATTCCGGAAGCACCGCATTGGAAGTAAGTTATCAATAGTGAGATAGATTCCAGAATGTAAATTCATACATGAAAATTGGTAGATATACTTCCCAGAAATAAGCCTTTATGGTGTAAATGGATTAAACCTAATAATCCATTGATAAATATAAGGCTAGATTGGTTGCCAAAGGATATAGACAGGAAGATGGATTTAACTTCTTTACCTACTTACCCGTGACCAGAATCACTTTAATAAGATTACTAATTGCAACTGTAGCAATACATAACCTTGAGATTTATCAAATGGATGTGAAAACGGGATTCCTAAACGGTGAGTTAGAAGAAGAGATATACGTAGAGCAACCTAAAGGTGTCTCCAAGTGAAAGCCACAAAGTTTGTAAACATGTTGAGTCGTTATATGGACTGAAACAAGCTCCTGGCACCAAAAGTTTGACAAAAGATGTTGTCAAATAAGTTCAAAATAAATGAATGTGACGAGTGTGTATGCGTGAAAAATACACCAGATACCTATGTATTTGTATGTAGTCAATATGTTGATGATGGACAGTAGTCACGAAGTGGTGCTAAACATCATGAAAATGCTTACGAAGCATTACGACATGAAAGACTTGGGTGTGACAGATGTAATACTAGAGATAAAAATCTCTAGAACATCGGAAGGAATTGTACTTTCCTAATCTCATTTGTTGAGAAAATATTTAAAAAGTTTGAAATATTGACACAAGTCTACATTTGGTCAAAATAAGGGTGAAAGCGTGTCACAATTGAGATATTCACAAGTAATTAGCAATCTAATGTATATTACGAAATGCACTTGACCAAATAATGCTTTTGCTATGAATAAACTTGAAAATTCACGAGTAATCCAGGCCATGATTATTGGGTGGCATTAACAGGGATCCTTAGGTATTTGAAATATACCATGACCTGTGGATTACATTTCATAAGATATCCTACAGTATTGAAAGGATATTGTGATGCGATGATATACACTAAGTCTAAAGTGGATGAAATGGGATGAAAGCCGATCATGACGGTTGTTTAGATATACAAGAACAATTGGAATATTTGAGAATATTCATAAAGTTCGAATGCATTGCAATACTTTAATGGTGATATTGAATACCCATGTATGAAATCCACTAGTAAATATGATTGACTAGTGTAACGGTTTGTTAGAAATCCTTCAGCATTGTTGTTTGGAATTGATAAAGCTAATGAGAAGCATGTAGTTTCATGAGAGGATTTCTTAGTTGGTGACAATGTGTATCTATCAAATGAATCGATCATTGGCTAGCTAAATTTGAAAAGATACTAAGTCACATATAATGGTAAGTCTAGATATATATGTCGTAGACATAATACCATAAGCAGTTGATCTCATTGGTGTAAACTTGTGGATCCATTTATATATGTTTACCAAGAGATCAAGTGTACTGCATATCAAAGGGAATGAGATTAAGCCTACTAAGTAAGAGTCTTTATGATGGTAACCTTACCATGTTGACTGGAGATTCCAAGATCTTAGTTCAAAGGGACAACTAAGTTATGGGGATTCTATGAAGCACTTAGGAAACTAATTTTTTAACTCATTCCTATGATACCAAAGTACTTTCTACAGAGTGATTGGAGGTTAAGATAAATTTTTAACGATTCCTATATCTTGATTAAGTCAAGTGGAGTAGGGCAAAATACTCTTAATAGGAGATCCCTTATGTAAGTGTGAAGTGGGGCCGCTTTAATGAGGATTATTCAAGGCTTGAGTTCTCTAAACACTTGCATAACCAAGATGGGTTCAGGGCCAAAAAGAACCAAGTCTTGAGAACCACGAACGGTTTAGGGGAGACATTATGTGAGTACTATTGTCTTGGTTTATGCTAACGGCTGATGGTTCAAGAACATCGCGTTCACCAATTAGCTAGTAAATCCGATGGTATTTCACTAGGGAAGGTTCAAAGCTAGAAGCTACCTTACTGTCTGCATAGACATTTGCATTAATTTTCATTCATATAGGGGATTGTTAGAATTTTGTATGTAAAATTGGTTTACATAATTATTTAAGTGAAATTCTTAATTTGGTGAATGAGAAATTATGCCAAATATAAAGTCGCTTAATACTTGAAATTATTGAAAAATCGTATAGTATATTGTGGAATATTCTAGAAATATGTGGATGAAAAGTGCGTCTTTTCGTATGAAAGATCATGACTCTTGGTATGAGTATGATTAATGCCCAATAATTATGAATTCCAAGTGATGTGTCTCTTGGTATAATTTTGTCTTTTGACATACCTTTCCAACTACTATATAGATAGACCCCATGTGTTTGAATTTTATTTATTCAAGAAAAGTCATAGATACCATATCATTTCATTCCAATTTACACTTTGGTTTTGCATAAAACATTTGTATCAAAGTCACGGTCATGGTCATGGTAGAGAGGGAATTCCGTTCGTGTTCGTTGGTCGAAGTTATTTGGAGTACTCCTATGGCTCGATGTGGTCGTTGTATCTTGGGAGATGATTGCCGGATAACCATTAGCACCGATGCAGGGCAAATTCATCTTAAGGACAAAGTGTCCAACACTTGCCTCGGCCAAAAATTCGTCATTTGCACCTTCTTTCTTCATTTTCTGATTCCTTTTATTATGATTTGATTTCAGAAAATGATTAACGTTATTTATATGTTTATCCTGCAAGGTTTGATCCAAAGAATTACTTACTTTCGATCATGAGTTGAAAGGGAAGAATTCAGGTATTCAGATTCGATTAATTCTTATTTTGTCTTCTTAAATCCAATTTCAGTAAGTTGGAATACGTTTCGATTTTATGCAAATAAACGATATGTTTATTGTGAATATAATATGCACAATTATCGGTGTAATTTTCCAACAATAACTAGATCATAAATATATGTTGTACTAAAAATATATTAGTATAAAACTTGTACCAATATATTTTAACCACGTGTTTATAACTTTATGGTTAAGAGTTGAAGTTGAATCATATTTATGGATCCTTTTGCACACATATGAAGTTATGTGAAATGTATAAAATCTGATTTCCATTTAAAGACATTCATCAATAATATTACAATTCTTTGTCAAAAAAATTCAAAATCTAAGTTTTCAGCATTGAGTTTTAAGAACTTTTTGGGGCTTCCTTAAACTTCTAAAATATAGCAAACTAATTGTCACTCAAAATTTAGATATCAGGATGTTATAAGCACGGACTATTATAGTTATGTATTTGTAATAATTAGTAAGTCCATCAACGATTTGTTCATAGTGAGGTCTTCATAGTGAATGAGGAAATTGAAGAATGCAAGCTCATTTGTCCTATTTCTAATAGCTTGATGACATTTGGTAATTGAATTGATCCTTTGTGAGATGGATAATAGACTTTTTAAGTTGCATAGTTGTTCACTATAATGCTTTTGCATAAGTCGTGGTTAACGTCATCCACGTGTCACACGATGATATGGAGGAGTCAATGAATGGGTTAATAGTATGAGATAGAGATACGATTATCGCATTAGAATCAACTGGTCTTGTTCAGTCCTTAGGGAAAAACTAGGATTGGAGAAATTGCACCTTTAATTTGGATAGTAGGGGAAGGACATGGATAATAACCATCTATGAAGACCATAAGATCGTAGTCAATAAGAAGGATATGGAATAATAAATGACGAGAAGGATAATTTATATGTCAACATTTGAGGAGCTTGAGCTAAGATGTTAATCGAGAGAGATGATTTTTTTACGTTTGGAAATAGATTGGAGGATGAAAAGATGGTGGTTGTGGCTGTTTTGACAGCTATTGCTACCAATGTTTTTTGGCAGGAGATCGAGGAGAGGTGGTTGACCATTGAAGAAGTTACTCGATCTAAGAATGGGAATTGATTCCTTATCATAGTATCCTATGAAGGAATGTTGAGAATTATATTTGAAACTAAACTAAAGAAACTTAGCTCCTATCTGGTGAAGATTAAAATTAATTTTTTTTATTTGATTTTGATAATAGTTGATGAAATGTATTGTTGAAAAGTTGTAGCCCTATAAAATGTGATATTCAAATTAATTATTGAATTTGACTTAAATTTTAATCAAAACTTTTAATAGCACCAAATGGGAGCTTAATTATGCTTGTTTCAACCGATACTTAAAGAGACTTTTAACTTACTTACAATGTACGTGATTGATATTATTTTTAATTCTAGCACAAGGTGGCATTGTTGGACTTTGAGAATTATATAGGGGTAAATTAAATAAAAAAAGGAAATTGAAAACGAAATATAATTTAAGTTACGGTAGAGTATCCATCCCTTTTGTTCGAAGTTCGTCGAAATATACTCAAAATTGATTAGACAATTTACTCTTAAAACCACTTGATTATCTAAACCCTTATATTTGATTTAAGAAATATTTATTTATATTTATTTACAAGAAGAATTCACTTTTTATTACGGATCTAACACTTTAAATTTTTGTTATGTATGTAGAGGTGAATTTCATAAAAAATTTCTCTAGTGTCATGACACAATGATATTGATACCTCATAAAAAGTTTAACATGTTGAAATATAATAAATTTATTTATTTCAATTTATAATTCAAGGCGTATTAAGTTGATGATGTACTTGATCCTCAAGCTAGAACATGTTTGAGATTTTGATCAGAAATTCCACCCCAACCTCGCTTTGATACCAAATATTGAATAATTGACCTCCAATTGGTGAAATTTTGGAAAATTCATTAGAATATCGTGAATTTGAATAGATTTCCTCATAATTCATATATTAAACTCACTATGCAAGGACTCCACATATATTTTTTAGAAAATAAATACGTGAACCTCACGTATATGTGTGGCCTGACAGAGACCTGTGAAACAGGTCCTGTAAACCTAGCAGAGTTCTTAAGTAAATTACTAATTTAAATGCTAAGCATTTGGCAGTATTTATTGACTTTGCACACCCTATGCTCGAGGACCTTACTCATCGGCCGCCAACTTTTTTGATTTTTTCTTTTTTTCACAAGTCGCATAAGTCTAATTTATTTATTTTGTTTAATCCTTTGTATTAATTTTCTTTTATAAGCGACTATCAAATTTAAACTTAAATTCATTATGTTCTTTGATAATTAATTTAAAAGCTATTGACATACTTCATATTATTTTTCTTATTTTTTTTATTTTTTTTGGGTTTGGAGGTGATGAAATCTTGAAGTGTTTTTTTTTTTAATCACAACCTTTTAAACTAGAATTAAAATTAAACTTTCCAGAGAGCAATATTATAAATGATTGGAGATTTTTTGGGTTAGTTAAAGGCGTGACAAAATTGGCTAGGCCAAGTTTACTTGCTAAGAAACTTCTGTTTCTCATTAAAAAAATTGAGTCTTCTAGATACCTGTTCTAATAATTTACAGAAATTAAAATGGTGTTCACATATGCAATGCCCTACATCAATCCAATAAGAATCCTATTATATATAAAATTTAATTTGACCGTTTTGATTGATAACTCATACTTAACATCATATTCATCTATTTAAAAATTATTATTTTTAAATCAATGACTCGAATTTTGACAACACTAATATTGTCAATTATTATTGTTAAGCATGATCGAACAAATAGCATAATTGATACAACAATTTACAAAATTAAAATGGTGCTCCACATTTCGCTCCTGTTTGGACCCCATTAATTTTCATTCCATTATATTTTATTTTTTCTCTCCTATTTTTAATCATACAATTTTCCATAAAATAATATTACACGTTAATCGAAAACTTTTCATTCTTTTTCAATCACTCATTTTAAAAAAAAATAATATTCCACGTAATGGGGGCCAAACAGGTGCGAAATGATTGTACCACATATATAGTGCACTGCATCAATCATCTTCAACTTTTTCATGACTTTATGCATGGTCTATGTATGTTTAGATAAGTTTATAACATTTTTTAAGACGGCTAGTATGACTTATTTTATATCATAAAAAATGAAAAAACACAAGAATGGAAGGGGTATATATCTGACCTCCAATAAATGAAAAATTCAATAAATATCTTGAACTAAATGAAAGTAACAGTAAATGAAATGTGTACAATGACCATGTGAAAACTACTCAAGGGTACTCTCGAATATAAATCTTCGGGTCGTAAGATAGTCATTGATCTGGTCATGCGCTTGGACTGATACATTTTTAGATCGTGGTAGTCTATATAATCGAACTCACTCACTGGAGAAGGGTCCTATTCGGGAAAACGTTCCTACCTATGTGAAATAGACTTTTTATGTATCGAGATAAATGCAGACCTTTCTAATCTCAATCACACATCAATTTCAACCACACATTCATAATTACTATTTATCTATTACCTATACATTTTATAAGACTCCACAACTCCTCATAAATTATTTATAATTATAGCCAAACACTAATAATATAAACTAATTATTAACGTTGAGAATTTGGTAGCATGGATCTTATACTTCGAAATGAAGTAGTACGTATCAAAGTTAACAAAGACTTAATTTAATTTTAGCACTGCTCCTATTCTAATCTTGATCTTAATTTATTTGGATGTTTCTTGATTAGTCACTGTTTGATAGAATTATTTTTAATGTTAATTTTTTGGAGAACGTATGATTAAGAAGTAGAAAAAAGTTATGAATTTACGTGTAAATTTATTTTCTTTATTAAAAATAAATCCCAGGAATAAAATAGTATTTGGATGTTTATGCTCTTTGAAAACAATATAAACCAAACAATATCAACTGGTGGATTAATCAATATTGTCTTGCTTCCAACGACAGGGTGGAGAGTTCAATTCCTGGTGGGAACCTGCGGCCAAAAAGTTGATATGGAGCAATCATTGTGGATGAGGGTCTCTTGTGTGCAAAAGTGTACAGGCAATGGGGGAACCTGTGATCCAGTTGAGGCATAACCCGCGATTTATTTCTTACAAGAACCTACCTACCTACTGAGTTCACACAGAAACTTGAATTCACGGTGCTCAAACAATTTTCGCTATAAATAAGTTTGTTCCTTTCCGACGAGATGATTCACCAATTTCCTGCAATGGATCGTCGACTCATGGAGGCAGTGGTAAAGGGCGAAGTTTTAGGCCTTCGCAGTTTAATGGAAGAAGATGAAAACATCATTAAACAAACAGTCCCAGGATCGATCAACACCGTACTTCACCTGGCTGCAAGATTCGGGCACGAGGAATTGGCATCGGAGATCATAAAATGGTGTCCAGAGATGGTTTCATTTGAAAATGGAGAGCTGGAAACGCCACTGCATGAAGCTTGCAGAGAAGGGCATCTGGGGATTGTCAAACTTCTTCTGGAAAGTGATAATTCGATTGTTTATAAACTGAATTCTCGGGAACAAAGCCCCTTTTTCGCAGCTTGTGAGAGGGGGAAGATTAATGCAGTGAAGCATCTGATGAATTTTCCTCTACTGGTTTTGCTGGAGGTGGATATGTTTACCAGTTCAATTCATGCTGCAGCTTCTTCCGGGCATACAGGTAAATTTTCAAACATTTATTCTGTCTAGAACCTTAATCTATATTAGATTCATTTTTTTTTTTATTTTATCAAATAATGTTTGTATATAAGTCTGATCCATTTTTTCATTAAGCCCACGTTTGGTTCACTTAAAAAATTTAAGTCAAAGTTAACAAATAATTTTAATTGAACATTTTATGAGATCCACCAATTTTTTCAACTTTTCAACAAAATACTTTATCAACTTTATTTAAAAATATACTAAGAATCTAACTTTTAACGAAATTAAATTGGTCTATTAGCCCTTGTTTGAGCTCTTTAGAGAAAATGTATTTTGAAATAGTAATTTTTTTTGGAGAACGTGTGGTTAAAAAATAATAAAAAAGTTTTGAGTTTACGTGTAATATTATTTTCTGTAAAATGTATTATTGAAAATAAGAAAGAAAAAAATAATTTTCCCCCTAGATTGGAGACCAAACAGGCCTTTTAGCAAATTATTGGCATGACTTGTCAAGTAAGAGAATTGACCCATGGAGTCAATGGTGGTATGCGGTTTTATGATGAGATCGAATGTGTGAATAATATTTCAAACTTTGAATTACTTTAATTAAGTGATTGTCTGCTAGAGATTTTGTTAATTGATTTTTTGATCCTTAAAAATAAAGTAGGTCCTACCTGTAAGAGAAAAATTTTAAAAATGATTACTGAAATAGTGGAATAACGATAAAAAAAAATGATGTTAATTGGATAAAAATCTCTACCAAATATACTCTAAGTATTTATTATGCCATGTCAATTCGAAAGCTCGAGTTCGGCAATCGGGCACCTTAGGATCAACATGTGCTCTAGCCTAAAAATGGGCCTCTTATGCATTGCAATTTTCAACAAAATTTTCTTAAGTATTAATGTTTGTATTTTTATTTTTATAAGGTCGTTTAAAATTCGTTTTAAAGACCAAATTACGATTTCCAAACTATCTAAACAAATTAAGGGTGCGTTTGACATAACTTTTACTTTTGCTTTTATTCACATAAAAGAGTCTTTAAAGAAAGTTATGTTCACTATTGTTTGAAAAATAATTTTTAAAGGAGATTTCTATTTCAGAATTGTTTATAAAGTAAGTCATATTGGACTCACTTCATCTAAAAACACTTCTAACTAGAAGAAGCAATTTCTTAAAATTAGTCAAATGGGTCTAAAAGCAATTTTTGATTTTCAAAAACTTTTTTTGACTTTTTAAAAATCATCTCAAACGGGCCCTAAGTTTTTGATAAAAGCCACTGTGGATTAAAATCTAGATTTTAATTTAAGTTAAAATCAATAAATAATTTTAACTATATATTTCGTGAAATTCACAAATTTTCAACCACATTTTATCAAATTTTATCAAAAACTACTAAAAATTTAATTTTAATTCCACCAACAGGGGCTAAAAATTTGTGATTTTGAAAGAATACGAAACTGTTGTTTGGGCTCCATTTTAATGAAATTTTGGGAAAAAAATATTTTGAAATAGTAATTTTTTGACGAATAGGTGGCTAAAAATTTATGATTATGAAAGAATACATAGCCCTTGTTTGGACTCCATTTTAATGAAACTTTGGGGAAAAAAATTTGGAACAATAATTTTTGGAAAAATATATGGTTAAAAAGAAAGAAAAGTTTTAGATTTGTAGGAAATGTTATTATATTGAAGAATGTGTGATTGAAAAGAAGAAGAAAAAATATAATTAAAATGGTACCCAAACGCCTAATAATTGACAACAGATTTTAAAAAACTGCAAAATGATATCTTCTGCTTTTAGTTTCCTCAATTACTTCATTAATATATGAATTTTACCCATCCACTCACCCCCCACCATTATAATTAATTAATTTCTACAATAAAATTAATTCATTCTCTATTCTAATTGTATAAATGTTTGTTTATAATAAATTATTTTTTTTTAAAATAATTGTGGTGAATATATTGACTTAAACATTAACCAAATGTGAAGTATAATAAGATTTTTAGTAAATTTTATAAAAGTTGATGAAATGTGCAGTTAAAAAGTTGTGAAACACATAAGATATGTGGTTAAAATGAATTATTGACTTTAACTTAGAATAAAATTTAGATTTTAATTGGTACCAAATATGGGCTTAATTTCATAGAAAATTGGATATTTCATTTGGAATTAAAAAAAAAAAATCATTAGATTTTAATAAAAATTGAATGAATGCATCGTTAAAAAGTTGTGTGTTTCATTAAAAAAAAGTTGTTAAAATTAAGGATTGTATTGTTTGTCAAGATAAGGACATTCAAAAAGTTTGTCAGAAAATGAGGTTTAATGAAATGATTGAATAAAAAAATTAACTGTATTTTAAGCTGTTCATTGATGGAGTGACATGTGAAACTGTGTAACCCATTATCGACATATAAAAATGTCCTAAAATTAATTGTTAATTTTGATTTAAATTTTAATCAATTTTTTTAGTTGAAGCAAATGGAGATATAATCATTTTTTGCCATAAAAAGTTTTTTTTTTCATTTATTTTTTCAGAAATAGTGAAGGAGATATTGAGAGCCCGACCAGACTTTGCTTTGAAAAAGGACCTTCATGGGTGCACACCACTCCATGTAGCATGCAGCAAAGGCCATTTAGATATAACAAGAGAAATTCTAGAGCTGGATTCAGATCTCTCCTCTGTACAAGATAGTGAAGGCAAAACACCCCTCCATTATGCAGCAATTAAAGGCAGAATAAACATAATCGATGAAATACTTTCTAAAAATATTGGATCTGCTGAGATGATTACATTCAAGGAGGAAACAATTCTGCATTTGGCTGTCAAAAATAATCACTTTGAAGTTGTTAAGTACTTATTGGAGAATTTTAACATTTCAAAACTTCTTAACTTGCATGATAGTGATGGGAACACTGTTTTGCACTTGGCTACTGCTGGAAAACTCACTGGGGTAAGATTTCTAGCTCTGTGATTATTGTCAATATATTGGATTTTAGCATGAATAAGCAATAAAGAAAGGTTAAGATCTATAAATCCTTGGAATAAGCAATACATATTGTGATTAGTTAACTTATCAGACAGATCAATCATTTTCCTAATTACCTTTCTTGACCAAATTAATTTTTTTGTAGATGGTTATATTCCTTCTTAAATTTGGGATGGAGGTAAATTCTTTGAACCGCAAGGGGTACACAGCTTTGGATGTGGTTGAAACAGATGCAAGCAACTCTGGTGCTCTTGCAATTGTACCAGCATTACAAGCAGCCGGAGCAAAGAGATGTGATGAATTATCTGATCGACTACAAGATGTTCGACAAATTGCTAAATCCACCTCTAAAAGATCAAGTGAAATTGTTGCAAGGATGAATTCATGGCCAAACAAGAACCTAGAAGCATCACATTCCTCTCTTCGGCATCGTCATCATAAGCAAAACCGTCAACGAAGAAAGCAGCTTGATCTCCATATCGAGAGTCTGAGAAATGCTCGAAACACCATAACAATTGTTGCAGTTTTAATAGCAACTGTGACATTTGCAGCAGGCATTAACCCTCCTGGGGGATTTAATCAAGAAACTGGAAATGCAAGTCTTGGGAAGCAAACTTCTTTTAAGGTCTTTCTGGTATGCAATATTGTTGCTTTATTCCTTTCTATTGGCATTGTAAATGTACTTGTGAGCATTATTCCTTTCAAGAGGAAATCCATGATGAAATTACTGACAATAACTCACAAGATAATGTGGATTTCCACCCTATTTATGGCATCAGCTTTTATTGCAGCCATTTGGGCTATAATGCCAAAGGGAAAAGGTAAAAGATTTGTTGAAGTGGAACTAGTAGTAATAGGAGGAGGGTGCACAATGACTGTTTTTTGTGGGCTTGGGATAATGTTGGCAAGGCATTGGTATAAGAAGCACAAATGGAGGAAAGAAAAAGAGAAGAATGTTATGGATAGAAGCCCGAAAAGTAATAATAGCCGCGTCGAAGAATTGAAGACAATCAGAAGAAGTTATGAGACGAGTAGTAACTCTGACGTTGGTAGCTCTGATTATGGTTACCATTTGTATTAGGTAAATGACTACTGTTATCTTTAGGCACGTGCACAAGTAAGGAATGATTGATCGACAAAGTAAGGAGGAAGATGAAATGATGATACAATGATACCTTTGTTTTCACTCTCAAGGGTGATATTGTTGAGCTCACCTCCTATCGAGGAATGTTTTTGATTATTGTCATATTGGCTCTCTCTCTCTCGTGCATTCTTCGCCATAGATCTTGTCATAGATGCTAATAATAAGGTAGGATGAATAGTGCTATTGTATAGTTCTAAGCACTTGTATAATAATTGTAGATTTGTATTATAAAGATACTGAATAGAAAATTGATTTATAAATAAAGATATTTTGCGTCTTTGTTTTGCATACCGTTTATATGCAAGCATATTTGATCAAGCTTCTGCTTCTTCTTTTTTTCCCCAATTTAAACTTTTACCTCTACCTATTTATCAATTACGAAAAGCAAAGTTTTCCACCTTTAAAATTGGAAGCATTTTTGAAAAATCAATATAACAGTTAGGGCCTAATGACCAATAAAGTTTATTTAGCCAACGTTTGTGCTCCATTATATAAAAAATTATAGTTTTAAATTTATTTTTATTCGCGTATTTTTTCAATAAAATAATTTTACAAATAATTCAAATTTTTTCTTATATTTTAATTACACATTCTTAAAAAAAATAATATTATTGAACTTATTTTCCCAGAAAATAGGGCTTGAACAAATCCTTACAACCAAATAGTATGACTTGCAGTTAAATATGAAACAATGGTGAAAGTCCCAAAATTGAAACTCAAACGCGATACTAACGAAAAATTATAAAAAATTTCATTACCCATCCAACTTACACTTGGTCACAGTTTACTTATCGAACTCTAAAATGCTTCTTAGTGATCACTCATCTTTGAGATGTTGCATTCCATCCATCATCCTCATATTTCATTTCCGTCACTGCTAGTGTTTGCATAGAAATTCTACGTGGTAAGTTATAAATGTTAAAAAATTACAACTCAACAAAATTATCAACTCACCAAAATCACCAAATGCGAAATGTGACTTCCATTTCCCCCATAAACATTTTAAAAACCAAATAAAGTGTCCCCGGTGATTCTTTTAGAAATATCTCTTTTCTCAATTCAAAAGTTTACTATGCGAAATATAGGTTTTAATCTAAAGCTAAAAATATGATGCATAACTTGTTCTATTGAAAATTGATTTGTGAAAATGCTTGGTCTATATTTCACCCCTTTAATTACTAATTGCAACCAATTGATCATATATGATCTTCAATCACCGTTTTGTATTTTGATCATACTTTATCTATATTTCACCCTTCTCTCATTCATTGTCTCCAATTCCATAATTTTATCGATCATTTCCTAACAAACACAATATATATAGAACTAAGCCATAATTTATTAAAATATCTAACAAATACTCTAATTTAAAGGCCAAATAAGTGTAACAAAATGACTTATCAATAGGATTTTTTAGGGCTGAAATCGGGGATGCTTTATTCAATTTTAAAGAAGTTTATGGGGTGTGGAAGTCGAGTTTCATATGTGGTGATTTTTGTGAGTTGATGATTTGGTTGAGTTGTAATTTTTTTGATGATTGTACTTACCCGTGGAATTTTCTTGCGATAAATTAGCAATGAAATATGGCGAATAATGGATGGAGTGCAATATCTCAAATATGAGCGACTATTGAGAAGCATTTTGAAGTTCGATGAATAAATTGTAACATAGTGTAAGACAGGGGCGGACCCAGAACTTTAGTATTGTGGGGTCAAAATTTTAAAAATAATTTTTTTAATAAACAACATAATATCAATGAAAATAAGTTAATATGTATTTTGAAACTTTGAAAACGTCGTATAATTACATCGTTATTAATATTATTAAATAAATTTTACAATTTGTAAAGTTTTGTTTATCATTTCACTGGCAAATACTGAGCTAACATTGAATAAATTAAATGAACTAAAATAAAATTCAAGTTTGGTTCAGGAAGTAACAAATTTAAAGCAAATATAATTCGAAAGTAATTCAAATTGCATTTAATCCACAACGACCCTAAAAAATTTACGTCATATTTCATGTAAAACTTCCGAATGAAACAATATAAATTATATTGAAAAATTTACCGTGCAAAAATAATAATTAATTAAATTTTTAAAAGAAAAAATGAGTTAGACGTCTTTTTTGAAGCGTACGTTTGATACATATTTAACTGTTTTCGATATCCGTTTGGACCATTCGATGTGAAAACGATGTAGTTTTCGAAACAAACTTTCACATGGCATAGACGATTTGTGGATTCAGATAGCACATGATCGCAAACGAATTTTTAAAGTTAGGATATTATCGAAATTTTCAAAATACTAGTTTCAAACGACCTACTTTAACATATTATGCTATGGTTGACGACTTCGTATGCCATTAATGAGTGAAAAATTAGGCCATGAGTATTTCGAAATGATATTAAGAATGCAATATTTAGACTTCATTTGACATCCCGACGAGTGCATCAAAGTAGATTATTAAAAAAAATAAAAAAAGGAAAAAATTTTGTGTGGTCATTTGACCTCACATGACCCCATGTGGGTCAGCCCTGGTGTAAGATGAGTAATGAAACAATAGTTTGATTGGGTTGTAATTTTTTTAACAGCCGTAATTTGACAAATTAGATTTTCATTAGTTACGTCAGCAAATAAGATAACGAATTTTTGAGGATGTGAATGAAGTGTAAACGGACAAAGTTCAGTGAGCACTGCAAAGCACTTTGAAATTTAATGAGTAAACTATGACTACACTACACTAAAAATGGTTATTTACAACACATAAAAGACAATATTCAATAGTTAAATGTTGTTAAAAGGGTCTATTACAACATTTTAATAAGTGAATGTTGCAATTAGTTAATGTAATTAAGTTTTAGCAATATTTTTAAAATAAATATTGCTAACGTTACTTTTTATAACTTTTTTGAATGTTGCGTAAAGTTTCAACGTTTAAAAAACATTGCAAAAAACATTATTTTGCAACAATTTTTTAAACGTTGCAAAATATGGCTGCAAAAGGCCACCCGACTAAAAATAAAAATTAGGTTTAATAATCCCTTTTCCATTTCGAGGAAATACCTTCCAATCGCCTAAAAATAATGACAATTTGTAAGATTAGGCTAAGAAATGAAAACATTTGAAAAATAGTCTTCAAACAATAATCTTTCCAAAAATACCCCCTTATAGAGAAATTGCAATCAAAGCCACCACAATGTATAAAAATCTTCAAATAGGTCCCCAAGGAAATATAGATCATAAATCTTTAATAAATTTAAATCCAAATATTATAGAAAATTTTATTGATTTAAAAAATGCAACAGAAAATGAATTAAAATATCTAGAAGAAGATCTGAAAAGATTCTTTACAGAATATTTAGATCCAAAATTAAAAAATAAAAATGTTTCTATAAATAATAGTATAATCAAAAGAGAAAATGATATATATAAACTTATTCTTAACCTAAGAAGAAGGATTAGAGAATTAAATATAATTATTGAAGAAAAAGTTTTAATAAAAAATAGTGAATTTTATAAATTTTATTGTGACATATTAAAAATTTATAAAGATTTTAACTGGCTCAAAAATCTTAACCCCTCCGCTGCACACTCCGACGAAATGGTATCAGAGCCATGTTACGAACCAAAAATTATGATTAATATAGTAGATGAAGAAAAAATAATTGAAAAATTCTTGAAAAAAGTTGAAAAACATAAAAAACCTAATTATCCATATTTACCTAAAAACACCACAAATGAAAATTTTGGAGATATACATAAAAGATCAGAAAATCTAGAACATAATTTACAAGTAGGAAATGCTCTTTTAGATAAAAGTCTAAAGAAAAGATAAGATTATAATTAATCCACCTCAAGATTTTAGGATAACACAAAAAGAAAATAATAAAGGAAAAAAATGAAGAAAATCAATATATGATTACGATGTAGAAGAAATAGAACAAAAATTCTTAGAATCTACATGTGAAGAGTATGAAGAATATAAAAAACAGTTAGAAGATTTAACTGAAAAAATTGAAAATATAAAGATGAATACCAATCCATCTTCAAGTCAGAATATAAAAGTAGAATTTAGTAGTGATAAAGAACAAGATTATCCTTATGGTACAACAATACCACTTAAGGATGGTCTTAATCAATATAGAAAAACACAGAAAAGATATACTGGAAATGTAAGAAAACAATCCATAAAAGAAATAAATCCTATGAAGTCCTACAATGAACCAATCCACACAACAGGAGTATGGTTAGATTTAGATTGTGTAGATAAAAATAAAGCTATTGAAACATGGATGAAAAGTACAGATTTAGCAATACAATTTAATAAATGGGAAACATATACAGCATTTAGATTTATAGAACATAC
The DNA here is from genome assembly GCF_002742605.1 of Olea europaea var. sylvestris. Classification (NCBI taxonomy): domain Eukaryota; kingdom Viridiplantae; phylum Streptophyta; class Magnoliopsida; order Lamiales; family Oleaceae; genus Olea; species Olea europaea. The sequence goes on along the minus strand of NW_019244532.1, from coordinate 157,788 downwards.
ATTCAGAGGAATTGTTTCTGAATGGTGGAGAAAGTTACCAGAAATTATTAAAAGAAGAATAAAATTTGGAGCAAATAGAACTGAGGTATTATATAATAGAAACATTCTAAATGAACAAATTATACAGGAAATATTAAAAAGATTTGAAAAAATCTTAAGAACAAAATTTTTAGGAGATAGGTATACTTCTAATGAAGAAGAAAGAAAACAAGATGAATATAATCAAGGAATGATAGCAATGGAAAATCTAAAGATATGTGATATGTGTGAGTTAGAAAGATATACATGTAAATTTGAAAAATTATACTATATACTTAATCAAGGAAATTATCAAGAAAATAAACATATATTAAGATCTTATTTTACAAAATTACCATTCCCATGGGAAATCAAGCTATTAAAGGAATATGAGAAATTATTACCTATAGGAGAAGAGGAAGGAGTTAAAATAGATAGTTTTGGAAGTAGAATTGAATTTACAAGAAGAATGATAGGCATGTGGTGCAGAGAAGCACTAGAAAATAAGAAAACTTATAAAATAAGAAAGAATTCATTATGTTGTTATAAAGATAATGACCAAGTTGAACAATTTGGATGCCATAAGAAGAAATATAAACCATATAAGAAATATAAAAGAAAATTCAAAAATTATAAAAAAAATCAATAAAAGGAATTTAAACCATATAAAAAATATTTCAAGAAAAGAAATTGGAATAAGAAATTTAAACCAAGAAACATTAAAAAATGTAGATGTTTTATTTGTAATGAAGAAGGACACATTGCCCCTCAATGTCCTAAAAAGAAAGATAGATAAAATATAAAAACTCTTAGAATCTATGAAAAATTTCAAGAAGATAGTGATATAGAACCAATTGAATATTTTGAAGATCTAAGTAGTTAATGCAGTAGCATTTATGAATTAGATACATCCTCATCAGAGGAAGATTATGAGGAAACAGTATATATGAATCAGGAGATACAACAATCAGAAATTGAAATTGAAACAACTGAAGAAATTGAAGATTCTATAGAAGGTATTAATCAAGAGATTACCTTTGATATTAAAAAATATGCAGGAATTAATAAAAAAATATTAGATCTACAGGAAAAAGATGTATTCCATTAAGGATTCTTAGGAATTTTACCAAGAGTAAATAAAACAATTGTAAGTATAAACTATATAGAAATGTCTATTAATATAGAAGACACTATAGGAAAAGCAAGAATTCCTATAATAACAAAAGAATGGGTAAAATAAAAGTTATCCAAAATCCCAGAGAATGTAAGAAATAAATTAAAATGTATTGAATTAGGAGGAGTCCAGATAATGGTAAAAGGATTTTTTAGAGAATATATGAATATACCAATAGAAATCTACTGTATGGATAATAGAATATTACAAGATCCTATAGATGCTCTATTAGGAACAGTTGTAGGAAACTTAGTCTATCAGAAGATAATATTTACAGTAAAACCAAATTATGCAATATCTTTAAATGATGAAAATATTGACCAAAGTTTCAATCTATACTATAGAATTGGAAACTTGAAAATGTTACGAAGAAGTAAGGCTATTAGAATAAGCATAAAATCAATTTTTGCTTTTAGTAGTAGCCATCATAATAATCTAAGAAAGATAACTGATAACATTATCATACATAAAGATTTTGAGGAATTAGCACAATATATACCTCCTAGAAAATACCAAGAACATGAAGTTACTAAACTAGAACAAATAATGCTTGATTTTCATAAACAAGCAAAAGAAATTAATTCTGAAGGAAAATTAATAAGAAGAAACAGTGTAAGCTTAGAAGGAGACAATCTTATTGCAAGATTTCCCTCTAGACAAGACTCTAAGATAAGCAGACTTAAGAATTTAAGCATTGATGAACCATCAAGTTCACAATATTACATTAAGACAAGATATGTAAATCAAGAAGGGTTTAAGAAGAATCTTCTTGTCCTCATAGATACTGGAGCAGATAAAAGCCATGTAAATGCCAAGTTTGTTAACCATTTAATAGACTATGAAATACCAGAACCATATATATTTAAGGATTATTTGAGAAATAATCTTGAAATAAGAAAATATGTTAAATTCTCTCTTATACTTGTTGGAGAGGATCAGAAAGAATATATTAAAGAAATAATTTTATATAAAGATGAGTTATATGGAGTAGATCGTTCACCTATTCTACTAGGAATGAACTTTCTTGAGAAATATAGTCCTTATAAAATCTGTCAAGGATATTTGAAAATAACAGTTGACGATAATCCAATTATCATTTCAAAAATAGATGAAAATGTGAAATCATTATTATCATGGAAAGAATAATTAGTACTAATCCCATGAGTCCATATATTGAAATTACACTCAATATAAAAAGCTATTGTAGAATTAAATTTCATGCTTACTTAGATACAGGAAGTACAATAAGCTTATGCTTACCAAATGTACCACTATCTGAATACTGGAAATACAATTCAAAGAAGGTAGTCACTACTACAATAGCAGGTGGAAATAAGGTAATATACAACAAATATGCTACGCAAGTACCCTTTCTAATTTCCTTTAGAGAAGTATTTGTTGATACAATATATATGTCAACCACAATAGGATGTGATATTTTATTAGGACGAAATTTTCTATTAAAATATGCACAATTTACACAATATATTGATAAGTATATGTTCACAACACCTTGTGCACGTAAAATATTTACACCAAAAATAAATAAAGCTGTTACAATTGCATATAGGGATATAAACCATCAGAATTCCTCAACCCAGCGTGGTGGATGTTGGAGTATAGAAAAATTTAAACAAGTTACAGTCTTAAAAATGACAACAGAAAATAGGTTGGAAAAATTGAAAAAAGAAATTTCTGAAACATATTCTGAAAATTCATTAGAAAAATGGGATACGGACAAAGTAAAGGCAAAAATAGAATTAATCAATCCAGACACTATAGTAAGAGTCAAACCTATGAAATATAGTGTTGATGATCAAAAAGAATTTAAAAACTAGATAAAAGAATTGCTAGAAGCCAGATTGATTAGGCTTAGTAAAAGCCCACAAAGCAGCCCAACCTTTATGGTTAGAAAACATAGTGAGATAAAAAGAGGAAAAGCCAGAATGGTAATAAACTACAAAAAGTTAAATGAAATTACTAAATTTGATGGATATTATTTACCAAATAAGGACACCTTTATTAAGCAAATACAAAATAAAAAGATATTTTCAAAATTTGATTGTAAGTCAGGGTTTTGGCAAATCATGCTTACAAAAGAAAGTAAACCACTAACTGCATTTAGTACCCCCAATCCTTTAGGACAATACGAATGGAATGTAATGCCATTTGGGTTGAAAAATGCACCACAGATATTTCAAAGAAGAATGGATGAGGTAATAAAATCGATTACTCATTTCTGTATTGCATATATTGATGATTTACTTATTCATTCAAATAACATTGATGAACATATTGAACATCTTGAGAAATTCTGTTATATTATGAAAAACATGGTATTACACTTTTTCAAAAGAAAGCTGAGATAGCTGGAACAGAAATTGAATTTTTAAGTTTATTTATAAAAGAAGGAGAATTGGAATTGCAATCCCATATTGAAGAAAAATTTCAAAAATTTCCTGAAAAAATCAAAGATAAAAAATAATTACAAAACTTCCTTGGTATATTAAATTATGCTGAAAGATTCATTGAAAATTGTGCCAAATTAAAAAATTATTTTCTTCCAAAATTAAGAAAAAATATTATGTGGTATTGGGAAGAACAAGATTGTGAAAATATAAGGAAAGTTAAAAAAGAATTGAAGGTATTGCCCAAACTTGTAATACCACAAGAAGAAGATTTCTTTATCCTTGAAACTGATGCTTCAGATTATTACTGGGGAGCAGTGTTAAAGGTTAAAAAGAATCATAAAGAATATAAATGTGAAAAAGATTGTTCTTGCTCTGAAATACTTGCAGGTTATACATCAAGAACATTCAAAGAAGTCGAAACAAGATACGAAACGAACAGAAAAGAACTCATTGTTGTAAAAAGAGGAGTTAAAAAATATGAAGATTATTTATTACCAAAGAAGTTCTTAATTAGAACTGACAATACTCAAGTTAAAGCATTTTTGAAAAATAATGTTGATCCATCTACTGCCAATAGATATATTATTAGAATACAAATTTGGTTCTCATACTTCAAATTTAATATTGAATATATTAAAGAAAAAGCTAACTTTCTTCCTGATTATCTTAGTAGGGATGGAGCTAGAACAACTAAGGATGAAAGTCCAAATACTTGAGATAAAAGTTTCCTACCTGGAAACCCAAATTCAAAATATCCAAGATAGCCTTCTAGGCAAAAATATAGCTCTTGAGGCAGAAGTTACTTGTACCAAGACCAGTATCCTTTCGCAGGGACTTGTGAATACTAGCGCTCTCCCCGAGGATAAAGGGAAAGAAAAGAAGGTAATAAGAACCCTTCACAGGAAATACTCAAACCTATTACTGGTAATAAAGATATTCAAGATATCAAAAGAGAAGGTAGCTCTTCACAGAGCCAAACTCAATCTAAACTTTCTATTGAAAGAATAGATCCTAAAGATATTGTCAAGATATGCCATGAAGCAAAAATTCCCAGAAAAGATAACCATGAAGAAGTAACACTCTTTATTGTTATTTTCAATATTTTATCAGATTGGTATCTGGAGATTGGAAAATGGATGAAGACTCTCCACTATTCAAAATACAACAAGATAAATTTTTATCCAGGAGCACCAGCCAACTGGGTTCGAAATTGCTTTGAAATAGGAAATATACTTTGTATATATCCTAGCAAAGATCTCAAAGAGATAGCTCAACTTCCAGCCAACATTAGGAAAGCTGTTAAAAGATATACTGAAATTGTTAAAATAACAAATATATATATCAGATTCCATTCAGCAACAATGGAATGGGATCCTGTCCTTGAATATATGCATCCATCGTTCCATGTGATCAAAATGGGACTTACAAATCAACATTTTTTACCAACCAATCAAAAGGTTGTTAAAAATGGATATCAAGATATTCTTAATATGATGCCCTACAGAAGAGCTAAAGGGTACAAAGAGATATTTGAACATGTAACCCAGATAATTACTGAGAAAGAAAAAATATGGGTTTATCCATCTGAAGATCATATTATCTATTCCAATGTAAGGATGATCACCAAGGAAGAAGATATTTGTTATCTCGACCACTTATTATCTGCAATTATTTCCAAACAAGTGAATGGATCAGAAGATATGGCTAAAGAACTATGCAAATTACTCTGGAATTACACTGATCACCATTGTGAATACTGTGTAATTGAAGATATGAGCCAAGCATCTCCTAATAGTGAAGAATTCCCTGCAGAATTCTTTGATTCGAAAATGGAAAAGTGATGGTGACAAAAGTAGCCCTTTATCACTACTTTAATAAAGAAATTTATTAAAGAAAAACTGTGACTACTAAAAGACAGAAGATAGTGCAAGAAAAGTCTTCATAATTGTAACTACCCTCATCAATTGTTACAAGTGGTAGACAAACTCAAAAGATAAGGTATCTAATTTCAAAATGAGAGGTCCACTAGCAAGAAGATAATGGAAAAATTCGGTGGCCTAGCTACCCAACAAAGAAAGATGGAAAACACATGTTCAAGATAAGATTCCAAAATCTCCTATAAAAAGGGGCATGAAGGAAGAAGGAAGATATCTCGAAATAGCTTATCTCTTAAACATATCTGAGAGAAATCTTTTGTAATCTGTATACACCACTTGTATTCAGAGAAATATTAGATAACTTGAAGATAGGAAAGCGTGTAATAAGGTAATCACTTATGGAGTTCTAAACTTCATAAGATGAGTACCAAATGTATGTAAATATAGTTTGTAAGCATGTACAATTTCAGTTTATGAATATCAAAGTAAAGTTTGTTATGTTCAACAAAGCTTTCATAAAAAGATTTCGTTAAGTTTCTCATGATTCCTCGGCAGTACAGATAGAGGTTTTAAAAGATTTTCAAAATTCTGATTTTGAATGGATTTTAGCCATGCGAAAGTACCTGTCTTTGATGAATGGTTTAGGGAAAAAAGGCAGTTTTCTAACAAAATTGTAGCACCTTGTGTGTGATTTATCTTTTAAAATTTCGTTCCAAGTAGGAACTTGATTCTGAAAAGAGTTTGAATAGAAGTGAAAACAGAGACTCTGGATACAGTGAGATAGCGTCTGTGGAAACACGGCTAGTTCTCTAGAATGAGAAATGCAACCTTAATTGAAAAATCTTTTGCGGAAACAGTTGTGGACCCAAATGATTTCAAAACATCTTAAAACTTTACTTGATTCAGAAGATTGATTAAGTACATGCAAAGCATCTATAAGAGCATACTGGAGGGAAAGCCTGTTTATTTCCACTTGATTACTGTAAGTTATTTATTTGTTTTTACATGCTCATGCTTTAATTATTTTAATGAACAATTCACATGCATCTACTTCCACTACTAAGGAAGAAAATAATCTTATTTTATTTCTAGATGAAAAAAATGTTTCGTTTTTACTTAAATTAGATGAAAAATCTGATGATATATTTCCTGTTGGAAAAGAAAAAATTGAAGAAATATATAAAGATATAGATTATAATTGTAGAAATAATATAGGATTTAATTCTGTAGAAACTAGTAGAGAAATAAGAAAGGTAGAGGATATTATAACTAAACATAGAGATATACAAGAAGAAATTTCAAAAGGATTATTTAATGAATATATAACCAAAAAATGTCAACCTATAATCTTTGAAGAACTATTAAAATATAAAGAATATTTAAAGGTGCTCAAAAGATTGAAAAATATAAATATAGGTCTTGATTGATAAATCCTTAAAGATATAAGATAGATCTTTCAAATAATTTTAATAAGAGTAAAATAGTACTTTTAATAGGAAAAGCTATTGCGAAAAATAGGCTTAATAATTCAGCCAATATAAAAACTACCCCTTTCCTTTTCATCTCCTCCCTCCATCTTCCTCTTCCTCTTCTTCACCCTCTTCCCCTCTTTCTTCATCTCATACGAGGATGTCAACTCTCTCCAAAATAGGAAATCAAGTGCAAGCTCATTTAAAGTGCAATTCCCAAACACGCCTTAGCCCATTGAATTGAAACCTATAGCTCTCTTCGCTCCAAACCATCCTCAAATTATGTCCAGATCCGTGAATGAAACCTAACCCCCCAAATCGATTTTGCTCCACAATCGAAGGAGAAAATCATTTGTTAGAAGTGAAGGAGCTTCATCGAGCCAAACATGATGAAACTTTTCAGTTCATGCTTCCCCTGATGTCCTGCTGCAATTTGAAACTGATTGTGTGAATAATGGACCAGCAGCTTCCATGCCTATGACAAACCAGATGCATCTGTTCTGGAGAACGGCTCTACTCATGCCAACGGAAATACTGTTTACGATGCTCAACGTCCCTGCAGGTGTCAAATGTGCTTTCTTTTCTCTGGGCTGTTCTTCTCTGTTCTTTTGGGTTAGGGTGAAATTTCTTGTTAATCACCGAAATCCATTTCGTTCCAAAATGGTCACTTTGCTTTTTAAAACGTTTTGAGTTATGTCACATGGTTAGTTAGTCTGCTGTACATTAAGATTGAAGGTGGTAATGGCAATGGCGTTTATGCTTCAACAGAAAGTAATGGTACTAATCTGGGGGTGGTTCTGAATTGCACAAATTTAAACAGCTGGTCTAAAAATTAGAGGAGAAAAATGCTCTATCAGATTTCCCATTAAGACATGCACATAATTGTTTTAATAATGGATGGCCAACTAACGAGATGACTAAAGTGAAACGATTGAGGAGGTAAATTGACCATTTTGGAAGAAGATCAAGTTCGGGCAACAAGAAATTTTGCCCTATGTACAGTGACAATCAGTATATTTTACCATATTCTTAAGTTTTCCAATTGAGTGGGTTATACTTGATGTCAGTTACCATCAGTTTTTTTGCAAGAGCTCATCAGACATGGATCAAAGTAATTAGAACTTGCATTTTGCTACTTTCTTCAACTCCCTCTATATGTTCTTCACTTCCTTTGTGGATTTGGAAAATATTAATTTTCTCTCTGAAGCTCTCTTTTTTTGCAGTTGCAGTTCGTACTGTCACACTTGGGATGTATTTCAGCTTGCACATGCCTCCTTTAGGCTTCATTGCATTCAAAGTAATCTGGTCCTTCATGATAACACCCTGGAAGTTAATGATAAATTGGGCCCTAATCTTCTTGGGGAACCTCCAAATATTAGTGTAACTCTACCTGAGATGGTCCCAAGGATGATGAAGAAAGCGTCTTTGGTGACCTTCCGGCCGTGAAGATATATGATGATGATATAAACATGAGGTTTCTTGTTTTTTTATGTGTCCTTCAATTATTTTATTTCTGTTATGCTGGCAAGATATGGGATTTAGCAAGTGGGCGGCTCAAACTCACTCTTACTGGACATATCGAACAAATAAGAGATAGTTTACTTTCTAGTGTCAGGCTAATCCTTAGTTTCTAAGCTATATGAAAGAGTAGTAAGAATTAATTTTTCCCTATAGGCCTGGCTGTTAGCAGCAAGCATACATACATGTTCTCTGCAGGTGATGACAAACAAGTTAAATGTTGGGACCTGGAGCAGAATAAGGTTTGTGATTGAATGTGAACTGTTTTAGGTTATAAGTGATTCTAGTTGGGCATGCACCTAATCTGCACTTTTCAGGTCATTCGGTCTTATCATGGTCATCTGAGTGGTGTTTATTGTTTGGCTGTTCATCCAACCATTGACATTTTGCTCACAGGCGGACGAAATTCTGTGTGCAGGGTATGTATATAATATTTATACCAATTTCACGCTATCTTTATTTCTTTACATATGATAGATTTTCAGCTCAGTGTTTTAGATATGCCAAAGAGGTGATAAATAATCACTAAATTTTGATAAAAACCTAATTCCAGGTGTGGGATATTCGCAGCAAAATGTAAATTCATCCACGTTTGGGGCATTATAACACTGTTTGTTCAGTTTTCACACGACCTACGGTAAGTGATTAGGTCACAAGAGAGTTGGTTATTATGCTCCCTCCGTCCCTTAATATTTGCTATGTTTTTGGTAAAATCAACTTTTTTATAGTGTCATGTGAAGGCCCACAAGTGTTATTGGACAAGCAAATTGCATTTGATAACATGCTGAATATCATTGATGTTCGGGAAAATGATTGACGTGGCGAAGAAAACGCTTCATCTTTCTGTTAAAGACTTGGCCATTGTTTGGTTTAGCTAAAAATTAGATTTTTAATAGATTTTGATAAAAGTTTGATGAAATGTATGGTTGATAATTTGATAAAAGTTGTGGATCCAATAAAATGTGGTTGATAAGAGTTTTAGAAAATGGGGGCCAAACTGGGCTTAAAGTGAATGTTCTTAAAAAAGTTTAAAATAGCTTCGATTTGCAGGATCCACAAGTCATAACACGTTCTCATGATACAACTATAAATTTCTGGGACCTTAGATATGGTAACATAATTTTAAGAACTATCTATTCTTTCATTATAAATTTTTAACATTCTCATTTCTAACTTTCAAATGCTCATGTTTTGTCATTTAACTCTGACAAATAACTCTTAAGCTTGGATAGAATAAAATTACAAATGATTTATAGCATGTTTGGGAAGTGTGTATATTGTTTAAATTATAAATATATAGAATAAGTGTTGGATAAGAGGGTAATACTTGTGGGTTCTAGAAAATATGTGGATATAAAGTAGTTTAGTGTTTATAAAAATTAGTCAAACGTAGGGTTAAAATACAGATGTTAATAGGCCGAAACCAGCTCATCTAGGCCCACTGCATAAGCTGGCTCTTGCTTACTATGGGGTGAGCCAAGCACGAGCCAGCTCATTTTAAAATTTTATGGCCGCCTAGCTCCTTCAAATGTGCTTACTTTTCTATAGTGCTAGCTTGAAATCTCCATGAGAATATGTTCTTGATGGTTTTGCATCCATGCCTGTGATTATAATTCTAATGAAAGTTTTAGAAGAAAGAGAGTTCTAGTTGTGGGATGTGGAAATTCAGGCATGGAAGTGTTTCTTGATCTTTGCAACCATGATGCAAACCTTCAATGGTTGTTTGGAGCTCGGTGAGTAATTTACACAACACATAACAGACACTTTCATCCATTTTCTTTCAAGAAAATTGAGTTCCAGTATGTAGATTCTAATATGGTTTATGGGTTTTCGTTTTCAGGTTCGTGTATTGTCGGTTCTTACTTATTTTTCTTCGCTTTTCTTCTTGATTATAATTGGTACAAATGCCTAAAATGTGTTATATATCTTTATCTCTTTTTTTTATAGAACAGGACCGATATTTAAGATAGGGTGGTTTCACTCACTGCCTAGTCTTTTTTTTTTTTTTTTGAGAAAATGTATTGGATTTTTTGGTGTTTTAGAATTTTGGATCTGAATTTTGTACGAATATTGTTACATTTTAGAGTTCAATTAATAATGATTATTGGAGTTATTTGATATAGTTATTTTTTATTATGTTTTGTGGTTGATACATGTGAATCACTCTAATTAAAAAAAAAAAAAAAAACAAAAAAAACCCACCCACCTACGACAATGTTTGTTAAATGTTGCAAAAGCCTCCACGTCAAAACGCTGTAAAAGGTCTTTTGCAGTGTTTTTTTGCCGTTGCAAAAACCATTTTTTGGTGTAGTGCTATAGTATAAGTTGAGTGATTATTTTGAAACAATTAGCTCTTGATACCTCATAAAAGTTTAACATGTTGAAATAGAATAAATTTATTTATCTCAATTTGTAAAGGTTGAACCCTAATTTTAAGTGTTTCCATCGTCTCGTCTCTAGAGCATTGTGAGGGAGGTAAATCCTGAGATGTGCTTCAACAGATCAGAAAACAAGAGCTCGATTGTACACTGATACCCACAAAGAATCTAATTTCATATCTCAGGAATCGAATTCTCACACTGCGGCTGTCAGTAAGATTGAGACTATCTCATTCCTGTCCTTTGCTCCATTGAGTTATGTCCCGGGGGCTATTTATCTCAATTTATAATTCGACACGTACTAAGTTGATGTACTTGATCCTCAACCTAGAACATAAAAACGGTTAACTAACTAACTTTTATTCTCAATATGTCATATTTAAGTAAATTACTAACTTAAAATGCTAAGTATTAGGCAGCATTTACTGACTCTGTACGCCCTGTGTTCGCGGAACTTACACACACCGGCCGCAAACTTCTTTGATTTTTCGTTTTACACAAGTCGTACAAGTCTAACTTATTTTTATTTTGTTTAATACTTTGTACTAATTTTCTTTTATAAGCGATCATCAAATTTAAACTTGAATTCATCATGTTCTTTGATACCGTTTGAACTAAAATTTAAAAAGCTATCTACACACTTTATACTATTTTTCTTAAAGTCCTTTTTTTTTTCTTTTATGTACACCTAGTATCTCTCTAAAAAAATTGAATCTTCTAGATACTTGTTCCAATAATTTACAGAAATTAAAATGGTGTTCACATGTAATCATTGTATACTATTTTTCTTAAAGTCCTTTTTTTTTTCTTTTATGTACACCTAGTATCTCTCTAAAAAAATTGAATCTTCTAGATACTTGTTCCAATAATTTACAGAAATTAAAATGGTGTTCACATGTAATCATTGTATCACATATACAATGCCCGGCACCATTCCACTATGCCTCCCCACCCCCCCTTCCCGTTTGGTCCCATTTTATGAAAATGAAAATACGTGGAATAGTGTTCTTTTTTTAAAAAAAAATGAGCGATTGAAAAAAAAGGAAAAATTTGATATTTACGTGTAATATTATTTTATGGAAGATTGTGTGGTTAAAAATAAGAAAAAGAAAAATGGAATAGAATAGAATTTAATGGAGCTAAACGGGGGCTCATTTTATATTATAATCTAATTTGATAATTTTGAAATTTTAATTCACACTTAACAACATCGTATTTGTCCATTTCAAAAATTATTTTTTAAAATCAAGAGTCCGAATTTTGACAACACAAATATTGTCAACCACTATTGTCAAATATGATTGTACAAATAGCATAATTGATCCAATAATTTACAAAAATTAAAATGGTGTTCCACGCGTAATGATTGTACCACATGCCCTGCATCAATCATCTTCAACTTTTTCACAATGTTTTGAAAACCGACCCTATCATCGACCCGAAAAAGCAAAAGGGTCAAGGGTCGAAAGGTTGAACTGGGGTCGAACCAGTAGTGGAAAAAAAATATTTTTAAACACTAAAATAAGAATAGATAATGATACTCCTAAATGTTAGAAGAGCTTAAATTTTTTAATAATTAAAGAAAGGTTAAAAAAGATTAATTAACTCAATAAAATAATTAACTATAAAATATATATAAACACTAAACAGTATCATAGTAGATCCCACATCAAAATCTACCACATGACTACATAAGTGTAATGCACAGTTGGACATAGTAAACACCATACTATATCCCACATCGGAATCTTTTAAATGAAGCACTAGAAATGGTGCCTATAAATGGGTGAGCCAACATGTGCACAACAGATTTTCTGGGCCTATTAATTAGTGGGTTAAAAGTTGAGTAGTCTATACAATTTAAAAATCGGGAAAACCGGATAAACCTGTTACGGGTCGATGGTTAATCATTAAACCGGACAATTAAATGGGGTTTTCTCCGGTTTTGAGTAAAACGAGTTTCAAGCATTAACTGGATCGGATTTTTGTCCGATTTCTGGTTGGACCAGCCGGTCCGATCTGATTTTCAAAACATTGCTTTTTCATAACATTGACTTCATCCATAGTCTATATTTAGATACGTTTATAACGGTTTTTAAGGGCACCAACGTGACTTATTTTATATCATAAAAATCAAAGAAACACATAAATGGAAGGGGCATATATTTGACCTCCAGTAAATTAAAAATGCAATAAATGTCTGGAACTAAATGAAAGCAATAGTAAATGAAATGTGTACAATGACTACATGAAAGCTATTCAAGGATACTCTCGAAGATAAATTTTCGGATGGTAAGACAATCATCAATCGGGTCATGCGTCTGGACTGATGCATTTCTAGATCATAGTAGTCTACATAATCGGACTCACTCACTGGAGAAGGGACTTCTTTGGAAAAGTGTTCCCACCTAGGTGGAATAGGCTTTCTATGTGTCGGGATAAATGCATGCCATGCATTAATTTAAACCACACATTCATAATTATTATTCATTTATTACCTACACATTTTTATGAGACCCCACAACTCCTTATAAATTATTTATAATTATAGCCAAACACTAATGATATAAACTAACAAATGTAACAGAGACTTAATTTAATTTTATCACCCATTTATTTATAAAAAGAAGTCTAAAAATGAATTGATATTTCTAGTCTTAAGATTTTGAACATTTAAGCTGAGAAAACCATCTTCTACATGCATGAAAATAAATCAACTAGAAGCACCTAAAAAATAAAAATAATAATAAGCTGAGAAAGCCATCTTCTACTCTTGATCTTAATTTATTTGGATGTTTCTTAATTAGTCACTGTTTGAAAGAAATTTTTTAATTTAATTTAATTTAATTTTATTATTATTATTATTATTTTTTTGGATTAAGAAGTAGGAACAAGATATGAATTTACGCTTAAATTTATTTTCTTGAAAGAACGTGTTATCCAAAAAAGCTTCAAGAAAAATAAATTTTAAAAAATGGACTTAAATTCCCAAAATATTCCTTGCCCATAGGAATAAAAACAGTGATAACAAAAAAAAACCCGCCAAACCCGATACTCACTGGCAAAACCGTCAAAGAAGAAAGCAGCTTGATCTCCATACCGAGAGTCTAAGAAATGCTCGAAACACCATAACAATTGTTGCAGTTTTAATAGCAACTGTGGCATTTGCAGCGGGCATTAACCCTCCTGGAGGATTTAATGAAGTAACTGGAAAAGCAATTCTTGGGAAGCAAACTTCTTTTAAGGTCTTTCTGGTATGCAATATTGTGGCTTTATTCCTTTCTATTAGCATTGTGAATGTACTTGTGAGCATTATTCCTTTTGAGAGGAAATCCATGATGAAACTACTGACAATAACTCACAAGATAATGTGGATTTCTACCCTGTTTATGGCATCAGCTTTTATTGCAGCCATTTGGGCTATAATGCGAAAGGGAAAAGGTAAAAGATTTGTTGAAGTGGAACTAGTAGTAATAGGAGGAGGGTGCACAATGACAGTTTTTTGTGGGCTTGGGATAATGTTGGCATGGCATTGGTATAAGAAGCACAAATGGAGGAAAGAAAAAGAGAATAGCGTTGAGGATGGAAGCCCGAAAAATAATAATAGTCACGTCGAAGAATTGAAGACAATCAGAAGAAGTTATGGGACGAGTAGTAACTTTGACGTTGGCAGCTCTTATTATGGTTACCATTTGTATTAGGTAAATGACTACATTATCTTTAGGCACGTGCACAAGTAAGGAATGATTGATCGACAAAGTAAGGAGGAAGACTAAATGATGATATAATGATACCTTTGTTTTCACTCTCAAGGGTGATATTGATTAGCTCAGCTCCTATCAAGGAAGGTTTTTGATCATTGTCATATTTTTCTAATAAAATAATTTTACAAATAATTCAAATTTTTTTCTTATATTTTAATTACACATTCTAATAAAAAAAATAATACTACAGAACTTGTTTTCCCAAAAAATAGGGCTTGAACAAATCCTTACAACCAAATAGTATGATTTGCGGTTAAATATGAAACCATGGTGAAAGTCCCAAAATTGAAACCCTAACACGATACTAGCCAAAAATTATAAAAAAATTCATTACTCATCCAACTTACACTTGGTCACAGTCAAAATGCTTCTGAGTGATCACTCATCTAGGAGATGTTGCATTCCATCCATCATCCTCATATTTCATTTCCTTCGTTGCTAGTGTTTGCATAGAAATTCTACATGGTAAGTTACAAATGTTAAAAAAATTACAACTCAACAAAACTATCAACTCATTAAAATCACCAAATGCGAAATGTGACTTCAATGGCCCCCATAAACATTTTTAAAACCAAATAAAGCGTCCCTGGTGATTCTTTTAGAAATATCTCTTTTTTCAATTCAAAAGTTTACTATGCGAAAAATAGGTTTTAATCTAAAGCTAAAAATCTGATGCATAACTTGTTCTATTGAAAATTGATTTGTGAAAATGCTTGGTCTGTATTTTACCCCTTTAACTCTAAATTGCAACCAATTGATTATATAGGATCTTCAATCATCATTTTGTATTTCAATCTACTTTGTCTATATTTCACCCTTCTCTCATTCAGTCTCCAATTCCATTAATTTCCAATTCCATCAATTTTATCAATCTTTTCCTAACAAACACAATATATATAGAATAAGCCATAATTTATTAAAATATCTAACAAATACTTTAATTTAAAGGCCTAAATAAGTGTAACAAAATGACTTATCACTAGGATTTTTTTAGGGTTGAAATTGGGGATGCTTTATTTGATTTTAAAGAGAAGTTGAGCTTCATATGTGGTGGTTTTTGTGAGTTGATGATCTGGTTGAGTTGTAATTTTTTTGATGATTGTACTTACTTGTCGAATTTTCTTGAAATAAATTAGTAACGAAGTGAAAGAAATATGGCGAATAATGGATGGAGTGCAATATTTCAAAGATGAGTGACCATTGAGAAGCATTTTGAAGTTCGATGAATAAATTGTAACATAGTGTAAGTTAGATGAGTAATGAAACAATGATTTGATTGGGTTGTAATTTTTTAACAGCTATAATTTGGCACATCAAATTTTCATTAGTTACTTCAGCAAATAAGCTAATGGATTTGTGATGATGATGAATGTAGTGCAAACGGACAAAGTTCTATGAGCACTGCAAAGCCTTTTGAAATTCAGTGAGTAAACTATGATTATAATATAAGTTGAGTGATTATTTCGAAACAATTAACTCTTGATATCTCATAAAAGTTTAACATGTTGAAATAGAATACATTTATTTATCTCAATTTATAATTCGACACATACTAAGTTGATGTACTTGATCCTCAACCTAGAACATAAAAACGGTTAACTAACTAATGTCTCGTTTGAGCCACATTATTGTAAAAAAAAAAAAAAAGAATGAAAAATATAGTCGTTATGGGCTCCACACAAGAGATAAAAGGTCAAATATTGTGACTTGATTGATGGACAACGATCATATTTTTCATTTTAATGAGAAAATAATGAGACTCAAACAGGGTCTAACTTTCATTCTCAATATGTCAAATTTAAGTAAATTACTAACTTAAATGCTAAGTATTTGGCAGCATTTACTGACTTTGTATGCCCTGTTCGAGGAACTTACACACAGGGGCCGCAAACTTCTTTGATTTTTCATTTTTCACAAGTCGTACAAGTCTAACTTATTTTTATTTTGTTTAATAATTTGTATTAATTTTCTTTTGTAAGCGATCATCAAATTTAAACTTAAATTCATCATGTTCTTTGATACCGCTTGAACTAATTTAAAAGCTATTGACATACTTCATACTATTTCTCTTAAAGTCCCTTTTTTTAATTTTAATTTTTATAACTAGAGATTCCAAATTTATAATATTTACAAACTTTAAATCAGTATTAAAATTAAACTTTCCGTAGAGCAATATTATAAATGATTGGAGATTTTTTGGGTTAGCTATTGGAAGTAGATTACAAGTAAAAACTATAGAATGTTCGGAAGAGAAGATTGAATATTATTAAAGAAGATGGAGAGACTAAAATTTTGATTATTATACCATGAAATTCTGTTTAATACCGAGCAAGCACTTAAGTAGTTATATTGCAAATACATCGTTACTTATTTATTATGTATATATTAATTATTTTATTATGTATGTAATAATTTATTAGTTTGTGTGACATTTTAACTTTATATTTTCTTTCTTTCTTATTACAAAATCATTAAAAAGCTCTAAGATTTGCCCTGACCCTACTAAAGCCGTGACAAAAGTGGCTGGGCCAAGTTTATTTGCTCAGAAACTTCTCCGTTTCTCATTAAAAAGATTGAGTCTTCCAATAATTTACAGAAATTAAAATGGTGTTCACATGTTAACAAAGACTTAATTTAATTTTATCACCTATTTATTTATAAAAAGAAGTCTAAAAATGAATTAATATTTCTAGTCTTAAGATTTTGAGCATTTAAGCTGAGAAAACCATCTTCTACATACATGAAAATAAATCAACTAGAAGCACCTAAAAAATAAAAATAATAATGAGCTGAGAAAAAACCATCTTCTACTCTTGATCTTAATTTATTTGGATGTTTCTTAATTAGTCACTGTTTGAAAGAAATTTTTTTAATGCGATTTTTTTTTTTTTTTTTGGAGAATGTATGATTAAGAAGTAAGCAAAAGATATGAATTTACGCTTAAATTTATTTTCTTGAAAGAAAGCGTTATCGAAAATAAACTTCAAGAAAAATAAATTTTAAAAAATGGACTTAAATTCCCAAAATATTCCTAGCCCATAGGAATAAAAAACAGTGATAGCAAAAATCCTGCCAAACTCGATACTCGCGGGATTATCCGCTTAATTGGGTATTCGGGACTAGTTCGGGGAGGGAAATTCTGACCCAAGGTGCGTACGGATAACACGAACCCCGTCGCATTAATTTTATTTATTTATTTATTATTATTATTTTTTATAATTCAATACTTTAAATGAAAAACTTCACGAAATTTCATTAATTCTAATAGAAGATAACAAATAAGATTATCTAAGGATTATGATAGATAATAAAAACCTTAGTTCACCAAATATATTCAAAAATTTAAATTTTAAAAATAAATAAATTAATTAAAAAGTTTAATGACTATATTATTATCTCCCTTTAATGAGGGGAGCAATAAAATGAGTTATCAAAAACTTAAAAAAAGTACATAAAGGGCTAAATGTCCTGTCGTAAATGGATAATGTGGGTACGAGGCAGGAAAATGTTCGACGGGATCGGGGGTAGGGGGCCATCCCTAAGTCAATTGTGGTTTGCGGATTCATGGTAAGAATTTTCCATTTGTTTGATTAGGAATTTGTGTGTAACTCATATTAATTTAACTGACCATATTTTTGCAAGATTTAATGAAATCAACCACTAAAATCTTTATACTTTTAATTATTTGAGGCTTGAACTTTTCTATCCATAGACGAGATCGAATGTGTGAATAATATTTCAAACTTTGAACTATAATTAAGTATTTATTATGCCATATTAATTTGAAAGCTCGAGATGGGCGACAGGGCAGTTCAGGATCAACATGCTCTAGGCTCTAGCCTCAAATATGGGCCTGATATGCATTGCAATTTTTAACAAAATTTTCTTAAATATTAATGCCTGTATTTTTATTCTTATAAGGTCGTTTAAACTGGTTTTAAAGACCAAATTATGATTTTCAAACTATCTAAACTAGTTTAAGATTCCATTTGACATAATTTTTACTTCTGCTTTTGATTCACGTAAAAGAAGATTTTAGGAAAGCTATCTTAATTATTGTTTGAAAAATAATTTTTAAAAAACTTCCTACTTCGTTATTGCTTTTAGAGGAAGCTATATTAGAGCAGTTTCCTCTAAAAGTAATTTTAATTAGAAAAAGCAATTTGTTAAAATTAGTCAAACTGGGCAAAAAACAACTTTTCATTCTTAAAATCTTCTTTTAAATTTCTAAAATCATATCAAACGGGCCTTAAATGTTTGATAAAAGCCAATGTTGACATGGATTAAAATTCAGATTTTAATTTAAGTCAATAATTAATAATTTTTCAACTACACATTTCATCAAATTTTATCAAATTTTATTAAAAACTTGACTTTAATTCCACCTAACGGCGGCTAAAAATTAATGATTATGAAAGAACATGCAACCTTTGTTTGGGTTCCATTTTAATGAAATTTTGGAATAGTAAATTTTATTTTATTTTTATTTATTTATTTATTATTATTATTTTTAAGAATGTGTGGTTAAAAAAAAAGAAAATTTTTAGATTTACTTGAAATATTATTATATTAAAAAATGTGGGATTAAAAAGAAGAAAGAAAAAATATAATTAAAAAGGAACCCAAACAAGTAAAAAAACTGCAAAATGATATCTTCTGCTTTTAGTTTCCTTAATTACTTCATTAATATACGAATTTCAACCCGCACTAATAAAAATTTTCTACAATAAAATTAATTCCTTTTATATTCTAATTTTATAAATTTTTTATTTTAACAAATTAATTTTTTAAAATAATTGTAGTGAATATATTATCTTAAATATTAACTAAGGTAAAGAATAATTAGATTTTTAGTAGATTTTGATAAAAGTTGATGAAATGTGTGGATGAAAAACTGTGGAACCCATAATATATATAGTTAAAATGAATTGTTGATTTTAATTTAGATTAAAATCTAGATTTTAATCGGTACTAAACATGGCTTAATTTCATAGAAAATTAGTTATTTCATTTAGAATTTAGGAGAAAATTCAATCGATTTTAATAAAAATTAAATAAATGCACAGTTAAAAAGTTGTGATTCCCTTAAAAAATTGTTAAAATTAAGAACTATGCTATTTGTCTAGAATAGGACATTTAAAAAGTGTGTCAGAAAATGATGTTTAATGAAATGATTGAATAAAAAAGTTAATTGTGTTTTAAACTGTTCAATGATATAGACCATACAAAATTATGTAACATATAACGTAAAGCTTGATGTACATATACCAAGGTCCTAAATTTGATTGTTAACTTTGATTTAAATTTTAATCGACTTTTTTAGTTGAACCGAATGGATATATAATAATTTTTTGCCATAAAAAGTTTTTCCCATTTATTTTTTCAGAAATAGTGAAAAAAAATTGAGAGTCCGACCAAACTTTGCTTTGAAAAAGGACTTTCATGGGTGCACACCACTCCATGTAGCGTGCAGAAAAAGGCCATTTAGATATAACAAGAGAAATTCTAAAGCTGGACTCAGATCTCTCCTCTGTACAAGATAATGAAGGCAAAACACCCCTCCCTTATGCAGCAATTAAAGGCAAAATAAACATAATTGATGAAATACTTTCTAAAAGTATTGGATCTGCTGAGATTATAACATTCAAGGAGGAAACAATTCTGCATTTAGCTGTCAAACATAATCACTTTGAAGTGATAGTGATGGGAACACTGTTCTGCACTTGGCTACTGCAAGAAGACTCACTATGGTAAGATTTCTAGCTCTTTGATTATTGTCACGGGTTTAGGGTTAGAGTTGAGGATTTATGGTTTAGGGTTTAGCGAGAATACACAATAAAGAAAGGTTTAATTTTAATTTTGACCCAAATTTAAAATTTTATTTAAAATTGACGACTTTTTATATTTTTGTTAAAATTAGATTTTAACTTAAATATTAAACTTTGACCCCAAATTGAATTTTATTTTATTTAGGAATGTTATCCTAGATTAAAATATTAATTCAATTTAAATTAGAGTTGGACTCTAATTTAATACTTAATTAAAATTTGATTTTAATTAATTATTCACCAAAATATGTTCTTGAAATTAGAATTGCATTCTAATTAGACATTTAATTAAAATTTGATTTTAATTAAATTGTCTTGCCCTAAAATTTTTCGTAAAATTAGAGTTGGACTCTAATATGTTGTTTAATTAAAATTTGATTTTAATTAAATTAGTTCGCCCCTAGAATCTTGGAATTAAAGTTGGACTCTAATTTTTCTATTTAATTAAAATTTGATTTTGATTAAATTCAACTGCTTTAAATTTTGAAATTAGAGTTCGACTCTAATTTGATATTTAATTGAAATTTGATTTTAATTAAATAATCCAGCCCTATAATTGTGGAATTAGAGTTGGACTCAAATTCAGTATTTAATTAAAATTTGATTTTAATTAAATATGCTTGCTAATTAAATTAATTGATTAATTAATTATTTAATTGTTCCGATCCATTTGTCTAAAAGATTTTAGATGATTTTAATTGCTAGAAACTTGAAACATGTTTGCATATAATATTAGGTATTACATAAGCGTACATTTATGTGATAAATGCATTATTAGTGGACAATTATGGATTCGACCATGTGGATATATTGAATGATTAATTTTATTCTTGTCGTTTTATGAGCCTGCGAGCTCTTAATCATTTTAGACTTGCGAGTCTACTGTTATTATTATTGTTATGGGCATGTGATTACATCCAAAGATTAACGCAATAATTGTAGTACAGCTTTGGGGTGTCGTATCCACAGAAAAATGGAAAATTATTCAAAGGATCAAAAGTTTAGAATTTTTGTCGTGATTTGTGTGAAAATAATTTGTCGATTGGAATAAATTGAAGTAAAAGTTTAATATCAACATATGAAATAATGAAGCACCGGAATTTCCTCGATTAGATTGGTTCAATTAGTGTCAATTTTTGCATGAAAATACTCAATTAAAGGTTTTCATCCCAACACTTTAATTGGAAATTTTAACGTTCAAACCTATTCAATTTCACAGTAATTCCCCAAACCTAGATTTCTTTCATAATATAATTCCACAAAAATCCATTGAAATTAGATCCAAAAGCGATTATATACATCAAGCATATAATGGTAAAGAATCATACCAATAGGAGATTTAAGATTGAAATTCAATAAGTACTTCAATTATTCGATGAAAAAAAGGTGATTGAATCCATGAAAATTTAATACAAATTAAACCAACCTCAAAACATGTTCATAAGAATAAGAAATCTAAATTTAGAATTGTTTAATGGTGAAAGAACACATTTAAGCAAGAAAATACATGAAAATTCCCAAATCTAACAGAGTTCCTTCGTGGCATCACCAATAAGTTTAGTTCTCCATGGATTTCTTGAGCCAAAAACCAAAGAAAAGTGATAGAGAATGAATGGTAGGCATTTTGGTCGAGATTAGGGTTTGAAAAACGTGTGGAAACCATGTTTCCATAAGTGGTTGAGTCGATTAAGGAAACAGAAATTTTGGCCTCAAGGAATAACCATGTGACCGCATGGTAATAAGTGTTGCGGTCGCATGGTAGAAAACATTTTGGCCTCTGGAATTCGAGGTGCTTGTGCGACCACACGACTTTATAACCATGCTGCCGCATGGTTATTGCCATTTTCTCCGCCGGAGAACTTTTAGTATTTTAGCCATTACTTTCTCTCCCGATGTCCGATTGAGGGATTCAAGTTGCATTCGAAAGCTAACATAAAGTGCTACAACTTTGATTCAGACATCATCTTCTAAATCAATCGTTTTCCATGTCAAAAATAGGTCCCAATATAAGGCTGAAAATCGATGCGAACTTTTTTAATTGGGAATTGATTTGTGAAGATGTTTTGGTCATATTTCACTTTTTTGACTTCAAATTACACCCAATTGACTCCTAGATTTCTTGAATCATCATTCTATCGCCCGTCTCATTATGGATTATTTGCAACTTGGTCCCTGAACTTTCACTTTCTTCCATTTTGGTTCTTTTTCGCTCTTTTATTCTAAATTTCAACTTTTTTACCAAAATGCTACCTGAATCAAAGTATAAGTATAATGAGTGCATTTTGGTATCAAATCATAACACAAATGCAATAATTAAGAGGGGAAAATTATGATATTTTGCACTCTTATCACACTCCTCAACTTGCTTATTCCTAGTCTCTAGCAATTTAATGCAAAACGAGCAAATGAGTGATTGGTCGATGATACAAAAAAATTATTAAGTTCCAATTGAACCATATGCCATGTCCCTTTCAAACTAACACCACAAGAATTTAACAATGTCATGATCATCAAGATATTAAAAACACTTGCCAAATGTGTGAGTGTGTATCAAGTCATAGCCATCATACCACCAACCCTAACACATGCAACATCAAGTATGTCTCGAGCTGAAAGTTCAGCTCCATGACCCACAGGTATCAAAGTGTTTAGTGCGATTTTCTCTCTATGAAGCTAAGAAAGGGGTACACTCAGAATTTGGAGGCTTAAATGTTTATGAATGAGCAACAAGTGAACATTGATTTTATGATAGGCATACTATCAAATGAAAATTCATCATTTTCTTATCACAATCATACTTGGGATCAAAATGGTCAATGTAAAGGGTTGTAATGTGGTTTGGGTTAGGTTATATGAAAATGAAGATATAAAGATTCAAGAACTTCCAAACTTGTAGCTAGGCATCTAATCAAGCATCTCGATAGATTACATCTTTTGATCAATATACTCTTCAATATTTCAACCCCAAAATCAATCAATTTTTTTTGTCTCTTTTTTTTGTCTTTTTTTTTTGTCTTTTATTTTTTAGGGGTGTTTTGCTTGAGCATATACTAACTTTTGTCATTTTATCTTTCACAAATAAGCATTCAAGTAAAAAGTTGGGTAAATACATGGATATACTATACTCCAATGTGGAGAAGTATGTATAACATGAGTGTATGAAGAATAGGCTATACATATATGTATAGCTCAACATGGCTACTAGGGATTGTAATTATTGAAGAAGAAGTCTTGGTATGCTTATATGTTAATCATAAATTGACCTTCATCATTTCCCAAGTAATTTACCATCTTACGACAAACCATATATTCTCAAAAGAGTTTTTGATTCACAAAATCAATGAATACTTATTGCTATTTTAGTGTAAGGTGGCTCTCAATCCTCACTAACTCTCACGAGAAAACTTCAGCAAGAAACTACTCTAACTACATGTGTTAAACCACTATCTTACCACAAGGTTTGTGTGCGCAAAAAGATTCAACAAATGTCCCAACATCCAAACTTTCATAAACAACATTAATTTCTAGTGGCATATATTGTCATTCAAGAACATGTGGTGAATTGGGGACTTAAAAAAAATTAGACCAAAATTCCATGTAAATCATGCAATTCACAACAAAATTTAAGTTAAACCCTCCCCTCAACTAAACATTGCGTTGTCTTCAATGCAAAAACATGTCTGCCAAATAAAGGTAAGGAAAGATATCACTCGAGTGCCGAAGCGAATCACATGAGCTAAGTATAGGAAGCCTAAAAGTCTTCAATGGAAAGATTGACGCAGAGAATGAAAATAAACTAAAAAAAAATGCAAAACACACTAAAAAAAATCTGAAACTAATATATAGAAACACAAACTGAAAAATGTACCTAAAGTGTGTCATGGGTGATAAACAGGCTCTGCCAGAGGAATTTTTTCCAATGCAGGCACCTGTTGCCCATAGAGTATTTTGAGTCTCTATCCATTTACTTTGAATACCCTACCATCGTTAGGGTCCTCAATTTCAACCGCCCCATTCTCAAAATCTCGTGTTACAATAAAGGGTATAGTCTACCTAGAGCAGATTTTTCCCGGGTGCTTGTGAAGTTTAGAATCATACAAGTACACTTTCTGGTTTGATTCAAAAGTTTTTCTCACAATGTTTTTATCATGAAATGCTTTTATTTTTGACTTGTAGATTCTAGAACTTTTATAAGCGTCATTTCTTAACTCCTCTAACTCACTCAATTGAAATTTTCTATGTTTACCTCCTTCTTCTAGATCAAAGTTGAAGTGTTTAATGGCCCTAAAGACTCGGTGCTCAAGTTCGACAAGTAAATGGCAAGGCTTTCCAAAGATTAGTCTATAAGGTGACATGCTTAGGGAAGTCTTAAAAGTTGTACGGTAAGCCCAAAGTGCATCATTCAGTCTCAATGACCAATCCTTACGATTAGGGCTCACCGTTTTTTCCAAACTTTGTTTAATTTCCCTATTAGCCAATTCTACTTGTTCACTAGTTTGTGGGAGATAAGAAGTGGAAATTTTATGAATCACCTCATACTTTTTCATTAGTGCCTCAAATGAACGATTGCAAAAGTGTAAGCCTCTATCACTAATGATAACACGTGGGGTACCAAATCGAGACAAAATATTTTCTTTAAGGAATTTAACAACTGTTTTATTGTCATTGGCTCTACAAGCAACCGCCTCGACCCACTTAGACATGTAGTCTACAGCCACAATGATGTATAAATAGCCAAAAGAGGGTGGAAAGGGTCCTATAAAGTCAATGCCCCAACAATCAAACACTTCAACTACCAAAATGGGATTTAAAGGCAGCATACTACGGCGGGAAATAGCACCTAGTTTTTTACATTTCTCACAAGATCTACAATAGTCATCAGTGTCTTTAAATAAGGTGGGTCAATAAAAACCACACTGCAAAATTTTTGCAACAGTCTTTTTCATAGAAAAGTGCCCCCCACAAGCTTGAGTATGACAAAAATCTAGTACATTAGGTATGTCCTCATCAGGAATACATCGTCTCAATATTTGGTCGGGGCAATACTTAAATAAATAGGGGTCATCCCAATAAAAGTTACGTACCTCAACCAAGAATTTTCTCTTATCCTATGCACTCCACTTCTTTGGGATTTTACTTGCAGCCAAGTAATTCACAATATTAGCAAACCATGGTAGAGAAGAGATAGTAAATAAATTTTCATCAGAAAATTCATCTCTAATTGGCAAGGTGCTTGAGTTGTCTTCAAAGGTCAGCCTTGATAGATGATCTACGACAACATTTTCCACTCCCTTTTTATCTTTGATAATGATGTCAAATTCTTGCAAAAGCAATATCCAACGTATTCGTCTTGCCTTAGCATCTTTCTTTGCAAGAAGGTGCTTAAGGGCTGCATGATCTTTGAAAACAGTGATGGGAGAGTCAATCAAATAGGATCGAAACTTATCAAGTGCAAAGACTATCGCTAGTAATTCTTTTTCAGCAGTAGAATAATTTATTTGAGCACTATTTAGAGTTCTACTAGCGTAGTAAATCACAAAAGGCTTACCTTCTTTTCTTTGCCCTAGAACAGCACCTACCACAAAGTCACTAGCATCACACATAATTTTAAATGACAATGTCCAATTAGGTGATTGCATTATGGGTGCGGAGGTAAGTTTACCAATCAACAATTCAAATGCATTTTGACATTTAAGTGTCCATTCAAAAGTCACATCTTTGTTTAGCAAGTTACATAGGGGTCTAGATATGGATGAGAAATTTTGTATAAACCTCCTATAAAAACCTGCATGATCAATAAATGATCTAATGTCCTTTGCTGTCTTGGGTGTAGGCAATTTAGAGATCAATTTAATTTTTGACTTATCTGCTTCTATCTCTCTTGAAGAAATAACATGCCCTAAGACAATTCCAGAGGACACCATGAAATAACATTTTTCCCAATTCAAAACTAAGCATTTTTCTGCACATCTAGCCAAGGCTCTTTTCAAATTTAACAAACATGCATCAAAGGAAGTCCCAAAAACAGTCAAGTCATCCATAAAAACTTCCATGCAATCTTCTACCATATCACTAAACATACTTATCATGCATCTTTGAAATGTGGCAGGGACATTGCAAAGTCCAAATGGCATTCTATGAAATGCCTAGGTATCAAAAGGACACGTGAATGTATTTTTTCGTGGTCTTCTAAAGAAATCTCAATTTGATAGTATCCTGAATATTCTTCTAGAAAATAGTAAAAGGGATGACCAGCCATACGTTTAAGTATTTGGTCCAAAAAGGGAAGGAAAAACGGTCCTTGTGAGTGGCAGCATTTAACTTTCTATAATCAATGCACATGCGCCAACCAGTTACCATTTTTGTAGGGACCAATTCACCTATTCATTTTTTACTACAGTGACACCTAACTTCTTGGGGATTACCTGTGTAGGGCTAACCCATTTACTGTCTGCAATTGGGTAAATGATTCCTGCATCTAGCAATTTAAGCACCCTATTCTTTACCACTTCCTTCATTGTGGGGTTTAGCCTACGTTGGGGGCCTCTCCTAGGATTAGCCCCTTCATCTAGATGAATCCTATGGGAACAAATTAAGGACTAATACCTTTGATGTTGGCTATGGTCCACCCTAATGCAGATTTGTGTTCATTCAGAATGTTTAAAAGTTGTTTACATTGTAATGTGTCCAATTCTGACGAAATAATGACAGGAAATGTATCACTTGGTCCGAGGAACACATGTTTCAGTCTTGTAGGAAGTTGTTTCAATTCTGGCCTAGGGTTTTCAATACTTGATGGTTTCTGTCCTCCAATCCTTTCTGGCAATTCTTCAAATTTGGGTTGCCATGGTGAAGTCCTGTGGTCTTGCAATTTTGAAAAAATAACGCAAATGTTAGCATACTCATCAACATCAAAACAACATGAAATTTCAGAATTTAGGAGAAAAGAGTTCAAAATTGTTGTGGATGCTTCCTCATAAGTGAATGCATCAATCATGTAGGTTTGATGACATTCATCATCTTCCATAGGTTATTTGGTGACATGGAAAATATTGACTTCTAGAGTCATATTTCAAAATGTCAACTTCCATAGGTTATTTGGTGACATGGAAAATATTGACTTCTAGAGTCATATTTCAAAATGTCAACTTCATCAGACTATTCCTGCAATTAATAAGAGCGTTAGCTATAGCAAGAAAATGTCTACCAAGTATAATAGGGATTTTAGAGTTAACATCTACCTCAACCTTCACATCTAATAGCAAGAAATCAACGGGGTAGTAAAATTTATCAACCTGAACTAACACATCCTCAATTAATCTCCTTGGTTGTACGGTGGATCGGTCGGCTAATTGTAAAACCACTTAGGGGGGTTTCATCTCTCCTAGACCTTATAACGAGTATATAGCACATGGCATGAGGTTGACATTAGCCCTTAAGTTAAGAAGGACTTGTACAAATTCACGGTTCCCAATGCCACAAAAAATGGTAGGACAATCAGAGTCCTTATACTTTGGTGGGATCTTTAGTTCTATTACAGCACTCACTTACTCGATTAAAAAGGCAATTTTTTTTTTTAATATGATGTTTCCTTTTTACAGTGCATAAGTCCTTAAAGACTTTAGCATATGTAAGAACTTGAGAAATCACATGCAAGAGAGGCAAATTGATTTTGACTTGTCTGAAGTGTTCTAGGATTTCATTATACTGACCTGTTGATTTCGAAGTAGACTTGAGAGTTTGAGGGAAAGGTATTCTAGCTAGGTTTTTCACTACTTCCTCACTAGGACTGCTCTCATTAGGCTCACTTGGTTCTTTTCCATTCTCTCTAGGTGGAGGGGTTGGTTCTACAATCTTCCCTGATCTAGTGGTTATGGCATTCGCCTTCTTAAAATTAGTCTCTTCGGATCCTGAGGTTTGTGCCATGTACTAGCCTTCTGGGTTTAGTTGAGCTTGAGTTGAAAACTTTCCACATTTCCTTACAGCTAAGGCATTGGTTAATTTAGACATATGATTCTTTATCTCTTTGTTTTTCTCGACTACCTTAGCAATCATAGTCTCAAATTTTTTATTTGTTTTGCCTTGTGCCTCGATGAATGCATGTAGGGTGTCTTCTAAGGAATTCCTAGAGGACATGGGTTGACCTGGGGGTGCATTGTAAGCTCGAGCTTGTTGGGCATGTTGTTGGTTCTCAGACTTCCTGCTAAAGTTGGGATGATTTCGCCACCCTGGGTTATAAGTCTCGGAGTTAGGGTGTAGGGCTTTTGATATACGCCTAAAGCATTATAGTGTTCATCATAAAGTCCCTTCATCTTAGCATAAGTAGCACACTCTCGTGCTGGATGATCCGTGCCACCACATACAAAACAA
This sequence comes from Olea europaea var. sylvestris, assembly GCF_002742605.1. Classification (NCBI taxonomy): domain Eukaryota; kingdom Viridiplantae; phylum Streptophyta; class Magnoliopsida; order Lamiales; family Oleaceae; genus Olea; species Olea europaea. Next base: position 128,981 of record NW_019244532.1, on the reverse strand, counting down.
AACCTTTCAAACTTAACACGGGAAACAACATGTGTAGGTTTTAGATCTTTAGCACGTAGAGCTTCTAATTATCTAGTGAGGCTTTTTACCTTGGCTCTAAGGTTGTCTTTCTCCCTAAGGTGATAAATGCCGGTGTTAGTAGAGTTTCCCTGAGGTCGTGACCTATTGGTGCTATTGGAGGCATTAGGTCCAGTCCAAGGTGAGCCTTTTCAGCTAAGTCGTCTAGATACTCTATGACTTCATCCGGACCTTTTTGTAAAATTCACCATTACACATCATTTCCACAAATTGGCGTTCCCTAGGTAATAATCTCTCATAAAAGTAACTCACAACACGCCAACTTTCATAACTGTGGTGGGCCAAAGAGTTTGCAATTCTTTGTATATTTCCCACGCTTGATATAAAGTTTCATTGTCCTTTTGGACAAAAGACGAAATTTGTTTTTTTAAAAGCTGTTGTTTTATGATGGGGAAAGTATTTGCCAAAGAATGCTTGGGTCATTTCAGCCCAAGTCCCAATCGAACGTGATCGCAGTTAATACAACCAGCTTTTTGCTTGTTCTTTGAGTGAAAATGGGAAATTTTTTAGCCTGACTGCATCCAATGTACCATGTTGATTGTGGAAGATTACTACCACCTTCTCAAACTCCCTAATATGCACGTATGGATTTTCACTTTCAAGACCATGAAAATTGGGAAGAAGTTGAATCATTCTCGATTTTATGTCCATACGTGGCATGTTTGGTAGAAACATGATGCATGACAGTGTAGATGTGTGTGTGGGGTGAAGGTAATCATGCAAGGTCCTATAGGGCGCATCGCCATGCTCACTATCAGACATTGTGTTGTGTAGTGTGATATTCGTGCCAATAGATGCAGTATCGAAAAGAGGGTTAGAAAGTTATTCAAACACTGGTTGAGGCCTCGCAATAAGTTGCCCTCGCTCGTCTCGAAGCCTGTTCATAAAATACAAAAAAATGAAACTAAATGAGAAATAAAAATATAATTAAGAAAATAAACTAAACTAACTAAAAGAATGTGAAAAAGAAACGAAGTCACCCTTTTGCTCGAGAATCCTTCAAGTATTTGAGTCATCTCCCCAGTAACGGCGCCAAAATTTGATTACGCCCAAAGATTAACGCGATGATTGTAGTACAACTTTGGGGTGTCGTATCCACATGGAGATGAAAAATTATTTAAAGGATCAAAAGCTTAGAGTTTTTGTCGTGATTTGTGTGAAAATAATTTGTCGATTGGAATAAATTGAAGTAAAAGTTTAATATCAATATATGAAATAGTGAAGCACCGAAATTCCCTCGATTAGATTGGTTCAATCAATGTCAATTTTTGCATGAAAATACTCAATTAAAGGTTTTCATCCCAACACTTTAATTGGAAAATTTAACCTTCAAACCTATTCAATTCCACAATAATTCCCTAAACCTAGATTTCTTTCATAACATAATTCCACAATAATCCATTGAAATTAGATCCAAAAGCCATTATATATATCAAGCATATAATGTTAAAGAATCACACCAATGGGAGATTTAAGATTGAAATTCAATAAGTACTTCAATTATTCGATGGAAAAAATGTGATTGAATCCATGAAAATTTAATACAAATTAAACCAACCTCAAAACATGTTCATAAGAATAAGAAATCTAAATCTAGAATTATTTAACAATGAAAGAACACATTTAAGTAAGAAAACACATGAAAATTCCCAAATCTAACTAAGTTCCTTCGTGGCTTCACCAATTAGTTTAGTTTTCCATGGATTTCTTGAGCCAAAAATCAAATAAAAGTGATAGAGAATGAATGGTAGGCATTCTGGTCGAGAATAGGGTTTAAAAAATGTGTGGAAACCGTGTTTGCATAAGTGGTTGAGTTGATTAAGAAAGCAGAAATTTCGGCCTTGAGGAATTACCATAACTTTCTCTCTCGATGTCTGATTGAGGTGATTCAATTGTGTTCGAAAGCTAACACAAAGTGCTACAACTTTGATTCAAACATCATCATCTAGATTAATCATTTTCGATGTCAAAAATAGGTCCCAATATAAGGCTAAAAATTGATGCGTAACTTTTTCAATTGGGAATTGAGTTGTGAAGATGTTTTGATCATACTTCACTTCTTTTGACTTCAAATTACACCCAATTGACTCCTAGATTTCTTGAATCATCATTCCATCGCCTGTCTCATTATGGATTATTTGCAACTTGATCCCTGAACTTTCACTTTCTTCCATTTTGGTCATTTTTCGCTCTTTTCTTGTAAATTTCAACTTTTCTACCAAAATGCTACCTGAATCAAAGCATAAGTATAATGAGTATATTTTCGTATCAAATAGTAACACGAATGCAATAATTAAGAGAGAAAAATTATGATATTTTGCACTCTTATCAGCATGCGAGTCCAATTTCATTTAGGCCTGTGTGCCAACTAGTATAGAGAACCTATTGCAGTTGGACTAATTGAAGAAACAATAAGAGAAGGAGACCATGGAGATGGAGCATTGTATGAGTCAATGCAATACCCCCTATGAATTGAGCAACTAGTCTTCCTTATGGCTCAGGAAGACTAGATAATATATAATAAAATATATATTATTGTTACAATGAGATCTTCAAATGCAAAATCCCTCCATAAAATATTAAGTCCCATTTATAATCGTCTTCCATCATTATAATGAAAAATCAGAGTCCCAAATCGTCTCAACTTGTTGAGTACACTCAAGGCTGGTCTATTAGGGATATGTTTGACACTATGAAATATTAGATATTTTTGAATGATGTGTCCGACTTAACTAAAATTTGTCTTTTGTTGAGTACACTAAAGGAGATAAATTTTAGAAGCATGTGAAGCTAACACATAAGATGTGTGAAGATAAAGGGTTGTCAGCTTAATGATCTGAGAGTTATATGGAGATAATTAAGGTTTGTTGAGTACACTCAAGGTCTTGGTAAAACACATGGGATCCTAGCCCACTAGGAGTCAAGTATAGACTCCATAAATTTATGTGAGAGGGTGATAAATTTGAGTTAAACAGTGGGAGCATAATTACTTTAATAAAAGTCCATGTTAAATTAATTGATACATTTTATATATTATTCTTTTCTTTTCGTCATTTACATTTATATTGAATCTTGAGTAACCATATGTTTTAAATGGCATACTGGATGCCAACAACTAAATTAAATTTTCTTGATTAGCACCGCAACTTGAGAATTGTTCTTTGGCATGAGAAATTTGATTGTCCTTAAGTAGCCATTTTCCAGAGATATCTGGTGATGACTCAACTAAGAAAATGTGGCTACTATAATAAACACAATGATGAGATAGTATTGCACCCATGTGATGTTGCAACTATGTCACCTGAGTTACAAAAACAACTTGAGAGTATAGATATTAACACATAATTTTTCATTACAAAGAGTTGTATGATAATAATCATGTGTACCGGTGCAAAATGACATAGCAATCTTCGATTGGTGCTCATGTAATGAAAATGATTGTCATTGAGAGGTTGTCTCAATGAGGTTCAGTCATGAACTACGAACTACGTATTACTTAGCTCTGCAATATTTGTCAGAGAGTTATTCATACTAATTATGAATTATGATATGAATAAGTTCAAATGCACACCCACTGAGTTGCTTGAAATGCTTAGGACTATTTTGACCAATATCAAAGTTACAAGTGGGCAAACCATTGATTCCTCTAAAGGTATTAAGAGGAAGTCTAAAGGAGCTTTTGGAAAGTGTCCAAAATACGGCTAAGACTGTCAAAGCGAAGGACAATAGCAAATCTAATGATCTTTGATTTCATTATAGAATGAAAGGTCATTGGAAGAAATATTGCATGGCTTACGTCCACTTCACGACTTTCTTAGGTATTTGATAAGAGATATAGATCTCATATTTATATAAATATGGAGAAACTAAATAGAAGTAGACCACTGTGAAAGGGAGAAGTTGACCTACACGTTAAAGTTGAGCAAATGTTGCTGCATTATGTGTAGGAGCATACTTCTTGCCGTTGCCTTTTGACTTAGTATTGGAATTAGAGAAATGTTCCTTTGTACCTACCATAGTAGGAACATTAAATGAATTTCACGTTTGGACATGAACTATTTTAATGTTAAGAACAATTGTTGTTCATGCCTATCTTGATTAAGATCTTTATGGTATGGTAAGCTACAAATAACATTTATATTCTGAATACTAAGCATTCTATAATGAGTATAGAAGTTAAAATGTATAAAAGTGATAATTTAAATAATACCTAAATCTGGCGTTGCAGACTTGGTCATATAGTTGAAATGCAATTCCAATATTATATAGAGATGTATATGTGGAATCATTTGATAAGTGCATAACATGTTTGTTCGGCACAATGATCCAATCCCCTTTTACTTGAAAATGAATAAGTTTGCATAAATATTGATATAATATATAGTGATGTATATGGACCCATGTCAATTAATGTCAGATAAGTTTTCTCTTATGTAATCAATTATTATGTATACTTGATGAAATTCAAGCATGAAGTTCTTGAAAGGTTCAAAGGATTCAAGTTAGAAGTAGAGAAACAAATAGATGAAGATATCCTCACATTAAGATCTGATCGAAGTGAGAATATCTTAAAGATAAAATTTAAATTATCTAAGAGAGAATGAGATTATCTTGCAGTGAACTCCTCCATATACATTGCAACATTGTGGTGTATCTGAACGGAGGAATCGTAAATTATTAGATATAGTCCAATTAATAATGAGCCATGCGAATCTCCCAAAATCGTTTTGGAGTCATGCACTGATTGCAGTGTGCTACACACTAAATCATGTCTCATCTAAGTTGGTTAACAGAACTCCGTACGAGCTATGAAAAGACAATAGTCCTAACTTATTTCATCTGAAAGTTTGGGACGTAATGCTTATTTGAAGAGCATTGAATCGGATAAACTTGAGCATAATATATATATATATATATATATATATATATATATTCGATGAATACATATTTGTGGGATATTCAAAATAGATTTTTGGATATCAATTCTATTAACCCATTGAGAAGAAAGTCTTCGTCTCACGATATATCGCCCTCTTAGAAAATATGTTTACTCTAGGAGAGGACAATGGGAGGAAAATAGAACTTGAAAGAGTTCAAGAGTCCATAGATATAGTTAACCAAGTGGACGAATTCGAGTTTTATCCCATATCTGATATGGGAAATACTTTTAATCAGGGAGTAGAGACTCCTGAGGACATATCAGCTCTATGTGAGTCTAGTAGGATCATTCAACTTTCAAGAATGTGCAAATTCTTTATTACTAATCAGGTATTACTAATCCAAGATGATGAACCTACTAATTGCACAAAAATAAAGTCAAGTGTTGAATTAAAAGAGACCGCAAGAGGCCATGAAACTCGAGATGAACTCGACGTATGTGAACAAGGTTTGAACCTCGGTCGACTCTCCTGATGAGATAAAACCCATAGGTTATAAATAGTTTATAAGGAAAAGGTCAAGACGGATGAGAATATCCATACATGCAAAGCAAGGCTAGTAGAAAAAGGTTAAGTGTTGACCTTGATGAAACCTTTCGCCTGTAGTCATGCTAAAATTCATTCAAATTTTGATTGCATTAGTTGCATACCGTGATTATAAGTTAAAACAAGTCTATTAGAGTTGAAATTTTCGATTTGATGGAAAAATCAAAATATTTGATTTTATCAAATACGAAGACGAATTGTGTGTTTACAAGAAGATAGTAGGAGCATTGTCACATTCTTAATATTATAGGAAACAACATCCCTATAGTTCAATCGTTGAAATAATGGTTGTTAAATGATTTATTAATGAACGATATGGGGAAGCAACTTGATCTATAGAGATAGATCTAGAAGATTGTTTAACTCGTCCCAATCTATATAGATAAAATTTTGAGAATATTTTATATGGAAAAATTGGTTTACTCTTAAATAGTGTGTTGGAAAGGTTCCAAATATGAAATAATCGTTAATTCAATAGCGAAAACCTAATACATGATTACTTTAGAAGCAGAAAAGAGTTGCAACGTGGATCAAGATGTTCATTAATGAATTTGGAGTAATTTCTAATATTGTTGATCACATACCATTGTATTGTAATGACAATAGAACCATCGTGAAAGCGAAGGAACTAATGTCTCATCAATGATCCAAATATATATTAAGGCGGTACAATCTCATCAGAGATATAATACATAGAAATGACTAAAGAGAAGAACGAATTCCCACATTTGACAATATTACAGATCCACTGACAAAGAGCTGTCGTAGCATAAACATGACAGTCATGTAGATTCTTATTATATTGGATACATAAGTGATTGGATCTAGTGCAAGTGGGAGTTTGTAAGTGTTATGCTCTAAGTCCAATCAATATTAGATATAAGTACTTTTAATATATAATTAATGTAATTTAATGACAAATCTATTATTTAATTAATAGACAATTAAATTGTTCGTAGATTCAAATTTTCGTAATTTGTTAATCACAAGGAGTTGTGACTGTGAGATACAAATTACATATGATTGAATCTTAAATCGTCTGTGGTCGTAAGTAATAATGAGATACTGTTATCGTTATTACGGATAGACCATCATGTGTGGCATTTCTTACTTGTGAAGTAAGTTTCTGATCTCACAAGTTAAAGTATATTTTGTTATAGAACAAAACATTGGAGACCCGCCTAAAGATTCCACATGGATAACTGTCTGAGTGTCAGTGGTTAATCTCTAATGTTCGGTAGTGAGATTGGTCCTTTAACTTGAGGTCATCATAGTACCTTATATGAGGACAGTCATGCTTTAACATATTGGATGTTGCTCTGCCAAGGGCCGCTAATACGTCATCGTTCGAATATGTCAAGAACGTGTGAAGGTTATGAATGACCAATAGAGGATTTGTCACTCTTAGATACAAAGAGATTATGATTTGCATTTCATTCAATTAAGTCGATAAAGAAATCCTTGGCCAAAGTGTACTCATAAGTCGAAAAGGAGTTTTCGACTTATATTGACTTAATAGTGGAGTGAAAGATATGATCGATAATCGAGATTGACACACTTTCATATCTCGTAATTGATCGGATCATATTGACGAAGAGATTATAGTTTCACAATAAATGAACGAGTTTGATTTTGTCATACCGCGTGACATTTTTCGTCACATGTATTGCCCTGACACATTGCTAGATGTCAATCTGGGACGACGAATGTAAATTGGTGATAAATTAAATAAGGTGTTTTAATTTATCAATTTTGATTAGATCAAAGTAATATTTTACGTCGTTAGGTGTCGTGATAGGGAATCTAATGGGTCGCACACAAAAGGAGAACTGGAAGATTGTAATTTGTCAATTATTTAATTTAACAATCGTCGGATAAATTAATTTATTGGGTTGGTTATTTATAGACCCGAATTAATTCAGGATTCATTATTACAAATAACCATGTCTGATTCAAGTATGCTTCCGCTATAGTTATTCAATTTCTTGATGATTTGACATGAAAAATCCAGTGATTTAAAGCAATAAATTAACCTACAAGAGGTATTAGAGCCTTTTCATGTTGAACCATTGAGAATCGAATATTTTATTTTGTTATTGCAATAATCTTTTAAGTTTTCAAATTTGACAATTCTTGGATTTACCTGTTGAATTTGAAAACTTTTATGACATATTTTTTGGTTGTCTTCCATGATTTGGATTTATCGTTAAGGAATTTTCAGATTTTTTTTTTTAATTTTGATTATTGATTCAAATTTTCTGAAAATAAAATAAAATAATTGGGTTTTCCGGCTGCCAAAGCAGCGCCCGCTGCTACTGGCGCCATCGTTGCTACCACTCGCAGCGTGAGGCTGCTGCGTGCAGCATCGCATCCAACGCTACTGCAAATGCAGCAGCGCTGGTGCTGCTACCGGGGGGCGTCGTCATCGGCCAGCCCTTCCGATTTATACCGGGCGGCGTAGACGTGCGCTGCCCAAAGGAAGAGATGAAAGAGAAAATTTTAGGGCTTTAGTTTTGGATATTTTGGGGATGGGGGCCTCACGTGTAAATTGAATAACTTGAGGCCCCTGCTTGCAATTAGGGTTAGGGTTGTAAAATTAAGGTTTCACTCCCTAACATTTAAGTTGATTAAGATTTGGACTTTTAAGTTTTGGATTTAATAATTCAGTCCCTAAGGTTCAAAATAATTAAGTAATTCAGGCCATTAAAGTTCTGAATTTTATAATTAAAGCTCTCAAACTTTAATTATTAATTCTAATTGGCTCCCAAAGTTTATAATTAATTCAAATTGACCCCCAAAGTTTTAATTTTCAAAATTTGTTCCCTAAAGTTTTGAATTGGTCAATTTTTGGCCCCTAAAGTTTTAAATTTGTTCTAATTGATCCTCTAAAGTCTCGAATTAATAAATTTTGGTCCTTAAAGTTTCAAGTTTATTAATTTAAACCCCTAAAGTTTGGAATTAATTAATTTTGCCCCCTTAAAGTTTTGAATTATTAATCCTAAGGCCCCTAAAGTTTAAAACTAAACAAAATATACGAAATTGGTAATTCTCTTTCTCAAATTTTGGTACTAAAGACTCTTTTAAGAGATATAATGTTCGAAAGTTAGTTAATTGAAGCAACATATTGCCAAATCAACATCTCTTGTGGAAATTAATTAACTTAGAATATTAAAAGGTATTTGTGCATTTGTTATTCATGGGAATATTGATCGACCAAAAGAAAGGTCAATATTTAACCGAATACACGTGCACCTGTGGTGATAAACGTGTAACGATTATTTGGTTTAATGTGTGATCAATAAATCGGTCCAAAAAAAGGTTTATTGATTGATACATTGTTTTATCGTCAATGTTCAATCACTACCCCAAGAATACAGCTTACAAGTCAATATCTTTGTCCAAAGACTAGATATTGATGTTGTGCCAGGCATCTTGTGATGGGCTCTACCACTATTTGAGATTATTATTATTTGCATATTAAAGATATTCATGTGAGCTATTCATAATAATCGTTCTTTAATTCAGTTTCAGGTTCTGCTGCTAATATCTCTGCTAGCATCAATTCAATTCTAATGCTAAATGGCATAAACTTTAGGGCGTGGCAAGAGAACGTGATGATTGTTCTCGGAGTCATAGACTTGGACCTTGCTTTACGGGTCGATCAACCTGCTGCACTTGTTGATAAGAGTACTTCTGATGACAAGATGGAGATGGAAAAGTGGGAACGATCGAAATGCATAAGCTTAATGGTCATGAAGTATGCTATTCCAGAAGCATTCTGGAGCACTATATCCGATAAGGTGACTACTGCTAAGGGTTTCCTTGAGGATCTTGAGAAGAGGTTTGCCAAGAATGAAAAGGCTGAAACAAGTACATTTTTGGCAAACCTTGTCTCGATGAGGTATAAAGGGAAAGGAAACATTCAGGATTACATTATGAAAATGTCTCACATTGCTTCAAAACTAAAGGCACTCAAGTTGGATTTATTTGAAGATTTGTTGGTGCACTTGGTTCTGATATCCCTTCCGGCACATTTCAGTTAATTCAAGGTGAGCTACAACTGTCAAAAGGACTCATGGTCCCTTAATGAGCTCATCTCACACTGTGTCCAGGAAGAGGAAAGATTGAAGTATGAAAAGACAGAAAGTGTTCATTTAGCCACCACTTCTAAGGACAATAGGAACAAGAAAAGGAAGATTAATAAGGAAGTTGCGGGTACAGCATCGCAAAAGAAACAACATAAGGAGCCAACTGAAGGTGGTTGTTTCTTCTGTGGGATTGCAGGTCATAAGAAGAAGAATTGCACAAATTACCACACATGGTATGTAAAGAAAGATATTTTTCTTCATTTGGTTTGTTCTGAGGTTAATTTAATTTCGGTACCCAGACATACATGCTAGATAGATTCTGGTGCAACAACTCACATCAGTATGTCTATGCAGGGTTACCCGAGTTGTCGAAAACCAAGTGATGGTGAATGATATATATATATGCTAGCGACGACAAGAAGGTGGAAGTAGAGGCAATAGGAAAATTTAGATTATTGTTAAAGACTGAATTTTATTTGGATCTTGTTGAGACATTTATTGTACCGTCTTTTAGATGAAATTTGATTTATATTTCTATTTTGGACAAATTTGGTTATACTTGTTCATTTGGTAATGAAAAATTTAGTTTGTTTCATGATTCAAAATTGGTTGGTTCCGATTCTTTATCAAGTTACGATAATCTTTATTCAATTGATACAATTGCTTCTTTTAATGAATCCTTGCATGCAAGTACTTGAGGTGTAAAGCGAAAATTAACCGGCGAGAATTCTGTCTCGTTGTAGCACAAAAGAATAGGTCACATCTCTGGGATTCTCGACCCTCTTCACTTCATAGATTATGATCTATATGTCAACTGTATAAAGGGAAAACAAACCAATAAAATGAGATTTCAAACTAATAGGACTTCGAACGTCCTAGAACTTATACATACGGATTTTGTGGACAATTCCCTATGGGTTCTTGGAATGGTCAACAATATTTTATAACGATCATAGACAACTTTTCAAGATATGGCTACATATATCTCATTCATGAAAAATCACAGTCATTGGATGTGTTCAAAAACTATAAAGCTAAAGTTGAGAATGAACTCGGCAAAAAGATTAAAAACGTCAGATCTGACCGTGGAGGTGAATACTATGGCAGATATGACAGTTCAAGTGAACAATGTCCAAGACCATTTGCTAAATTCCTAGAGGAATGTGGTATCGTCCCACAGTACACTATGCCAGGTTTGCCCATTATGAATGGTGTTGCTGAGAGATAAAACAGAATGCTTAAGGACATGGTGAGGAGTATGATTAGTCATTCTATCTTACCAGAATCTCTCTGGGGTGAAGTATTAAAGGCTGCAACTTATATACTCAATAGAGTTCCCAACTAAGGCTACTAATAAAATCCCATATGAGCTTTGGACGGGCAAGAAGCCTAGTTTGAAGCATATACATATTTTGGGGTGTCCAGCTAAGGCAAGGCCCTATAAACCAAATGAAAAGAAACTAGACGCAAGGACCATCAGTTGCTACTGTATTGAATATTCTGAAAGATCCAGGGGTTAAGATCCCACAACTAAAGCAATTTTCGAGACAAAAATGCTCGGTTCTTTGAGGATGTTGAGTTTGCGGGGGAAGAAAGGGTTACAGGCTTTGTCTTTGAGGAGGAATATGTTGATATTCTTCTAATTGTCATTGACAAAGATCAGAATTCTATGCCTGACATTGTTCAAGAAGCAACTCTGGATCAAGACAATGTCATACCTCTCTCTCATAATCAACAAATTGTTCCAAAAGAACAAACTCTACAGCCTCAAGAGCTAATGTCATTCAGAAGATCAACTAGAGATGAGAAGTACGATTTTAGATGATTACATCGTATTTCTCCAAGAACATGAAGTTGACATTGGAATGGTGGAAGATGATCCGATCAACTTCTGTCAAGCCATGGAAAGTTCTAACTCTCAAAAGTGGCTCGATGCTATGAATGAAGAGATAAAGTCCATGAAGGACAATGACGTATGGGACCTCGTTCCATTGCTTGAAGGTGCGAAACCCATTGCTTGCAAATGGATATTTAAGACCAAGAGGGATTCGAAGGGTGATTAGAGAGGTATAAGGCTCGTCTTGTCGCAAAGGGCTTTACACTAAAAGAAAGCATCGATTATAAAGAGACTTTCTCTCCGGTTTCTTCAAAAGACTCTTTCAGGACTATAATGGCATTGGTAGCACATTTTGATCTTGAGTTACATCAGATGGATGTTAAGACAGCGTTTCTCAATGGTGACATTGATGAAACAATTTATATGGTACACTAGAAAACTTTGTATCGGATGATGCAAAGCAAATAGTTTGTAAACTAAAGAAATCCATCTATGGACTCAAACAAGCGTCTTGTTAATGGTATTACAAGTTTCATCAAGTGATCATCTCCTTTGGTTTTGAGATAAATTTGGTCGATGATTGTATGTACCACAAGTTTAGTGGGAGCAAATATATTTTTCTGGTTTTATATGTCGATGACATATTGCTTGCTAGTAATGATATAGGCTTATTGCATGAAACCAAGAAATTTCTAGCAAAGAATTTTGAGATAAAAGATCTTGGTGACGTCTCTTTTGTATTTAGAATTCAGATACATCGAGATCGTTCCCGGGGTATTTTTGGATTATCACAAAAGAGTTATATCGAAAAGGTACTTAAAAGATATGGCATGCAAGATTGTAAACCTGGTGACACCCCTGTGGCTAAAGGAGACAAGTTCAGTTTAAGTCAGTGCCCTAAAAATGACTTGGAAATCAAAGAAATGCAGAAGATTCCTTATTCCTTAGCTATAGAAAGTCTAATGTATGCTCAGGTTTGTACGCGTCCGGATATAGCGTACATTGTTGGGATATTAGGGAGATATTTAAGTAACTCGAGAATGGATCAATGAAAATCAGCCAAACGAGTCATGTGGTATTTACAGAGAACAAAAGACTACATGCTCACATACAGGAGATTGGATCAGCTGGAGATCATCGGTTATTCTGTTTTCGATTTCGCGGGATGCCAAGATAGTAGGAGATCCACTTCAAGCTATATTTACCTGCTTGCTGGAGGTGCTATTTCCTGAAAGGGTGCTAAGCAGACACTCATAGCTACTTCAACCATGGTAGCGGAGTTTATAGCATGTTACAAGGCATCAAATCATAGAATATGGCTACGTAATTTTGTCACTAGGCTGCGCATTGTGGACAATATAGAAAGACCGCTCAAGATATTTTGTGACAATAAATTAGCAGTGCTGTATTCCAATAACAACAGGAGCTCGAGAAAGTTAAAACATATAGAGATCAAGTTTCTAGCTGTTAAAAAAAGAGTTCAGAGTGGACATGTGTCAATAGAGCATATTAGGACAAACTCCATGGTTATGGATCTGCTTACTAAGAGATTGATCCTCAAGTTCTTTCACGAGCACACTACTCATATGGGTGTTATATCTCTTGAGAATATTTAGTTTTAGTGGGAGTTTGTATTTTTGCTTTTCATATTGGACACATTTACTGTTATTTTGAATACGGTTTAAGGTTAAAATTACTTTCGGTTATAAAGTTATTTGGTTTATTATCTTTGAACTTATTTAAAATGATCTCACTAAGGTATTAAGGTGGACCAATTGGAAATAGGCATGTTACAGATCACATCACATGTAATTTCCATGCTACACATCCATGCTCGATCCATGTCATTCAGTTATATTGATATACGTGACCATTGATGGGCTTAACTACATGAAAGTAGTGAAAGCCGTTTTGATCCTATGTTGATATGATTCTTGGATGAGATTGTTTGGGAATGCATTTAGTAATGATAACAAAATTCTGAGTACTTATAAGGTTATATTTAATCTACAATTATAAGGTGACACATATAACCCAAGTGGGAGATTGTAAGGAATTTTTAAACGATCGTGTGGGCTTACATGTGTAAATTGTTGTGTATTAAATAAAGGCTATCGAATTTGGTTGAGCTCACTTAAAGTGGTCTAATAAGGCTTCGATTTTTTGGGTTTTAATGTATCCAATTAAAGTGTGGGTTTACATATGTGTAGAGACCGGGCCAAAGTCCTAATTTTATGATGGGCCGAATTAGGTCAAAAGACATCGCTATATAAATACGATTATGGTCCCCAAATCACACGTATCTTTTGCTCATTCTATTCCGTCTCCCATCGCCAGAGAGAATTACGGGCTACGTGTAGATTTGGAAGACTATACTGCAAGATTCATTATTGTAAATAATCATGTCTGATTCAGGTACGCTTTCGCTATAGTTCTTCAATTTCTTGATAATTTAACATGAAAGATCCGTTGATTTAAAGCAATAAATTATCCTACATGAACTAATTTTTTTAAAGTCTTCTCATACTTTGACATGCACAGAAGAGAAAGAACATAGTTGTACGGCAGACAAGGCCATTTATTTTCTCGCTTACAATTAATTTAACTAATGTCTGGACGTGATGGATGGGTAGCTTTTAGTTATTGTTGGAACTTGGAGCATTTGCAATATTTTGTTCTAAACATGCTTAAAATTAGAATTTTTTTTCCTTTTTTGTTGGGGGAGGGGGGCGGCTTGAAATAATATTGAAGGATTTGCCCTCATTTCAATAATGTTGGTCCGATGGCTTGTTCTAATTAGGGATGACAAAATATTCTGTCACATTGTAGAATCAAAGAACATGATCATGGTGCCAAAATAGGCATGAATTTTATTTTTATGTTTATTAAATTTAGATCATATTTAAAAAAAAAAAAAAAGGATAGTAATGAAGATATTATAGTCCTTGGTCCCCACCTCTCGAAAATTCCAATGAAAATAGGAATGAGGAGGCCTCTACATTATTGTTTCGCCCAATTACCATCCATAGATCTGATTATATATCATGCAAGTATTTATGAATTCAAAATAATACAAAGATATCTAGGAAAAGCAAGCCAATTCTTGTATCAATTTTATAAATTATTGTGTGGTGAATAAGACGTTCTTAGCCTATGTTTGATTTAGATAAAATAAATAAATAAATTTTTAGTAGATCTTGATTAAAATTGATGGAATATTTGGTTGAAAAGTTGTGAATCCCAACAAACATGTGATTACAATTAATTTTTGACTTTGATTTAAATTTTAATTCACTTTTCTAGTTGAACTAAACATGAACATAGGGCCCGTTTGATTGCAAAAATGAAATTTGGGTGGAAAAAAAACGAATTTCAGGGAATTGAATTGCCTAGAAATTATTTTCAGAGGAATCATCAGTTTTTATGTTTGATTGGTATAATTTTTCACGTAAAAAATGTTGAAATAAAAGTGTTTCTGGAGTTCGTTTGGCTTTGTTTTATATGAAAATTGTCAATTCAAGGGATCAAATTTACTGGTATTGGGGATATAATTTGTTTCCATTGTCCAAAAAAAACCAAGAAAATCATATATCCTTTGATGTTCGTTTGACTTTGTTTTACACTAAAATTGTTAATTAAAGGGAAATAATTTTTTTTACAGTAATTATTAAAATTTGTTTCCATTGCCAAAAAAAAAAAAAAACGAACACAATAGGTTGGAAAACCAAGAAAATACCAATTTCCAAGACAACGAAGAAAATCGAATTCCATGGAAAATAAAACCTATCAAACGCGCAAAATTGGAAGAAGGTGGAATTCGAATTCCATTTTCCATGGAATTCAAACAAATTAAACAGGCCCTTAGTATAATTTGCATGGTTCGTGCATAAGTGGCAAAGTGAAGGACTATGAATCAAGTGATTGTCTAGTTTTATGTACTCTATTCTATTTAATTTTATCAAGTACTCTTGCTCATCAATATATTTTTCATCAATGAATATAGCAATTGTAAGGAAGCGACAAATTGCTCTCTTAACTTGTCCTATCTAATCACTCATACTTCCTGTTAGTGGCAAGTCTAGGAATTACAATGAATTAGAACGGTCATTGATTGTTGACCTTTGATCCTTGACTAACACTATAGCCTTTTATTATTATTTAATTAAATAATATTAATAATTTTTCAATCAATATATAAATACACTAAAACATAAACTCATATAAATATGAAAATATACTTCCATAAAACCCAATATTATAAGAAAATTCTTCCAAGTTATGATATTTATGCACTATGTTTAGCATTGAACCATCTTAATTAAGATGCCAGATGAAATTTTGTTCAGGATACTCAGCGGTACCCTATATGAAAGTATGCATTAACTAGTGAGTTGAGTTTGTAATGTTATTATATTAGACTATATTGGACGCTATACTAGACAAATTTTAGAATTTTTCTTTGATTCTTAAAAACAATAAAGCCTAATCGACAAGAAAACAAAAAGTCAAAAGTTTGTTAAAGTATGCATTAACTAGGGAGTTGAGTTTGTTGAATTCTAATGTCATTGTATTAGGTGTTACCAGATGCTCTACTAGACAAAATTGACTTTGTTATTTTCAATCGAGCTACATTTTTATAAATAAAGCATACATGGGCAAACAAAACCTTGTTATAAAACTATAAATAACATATTTTATGAAGAAGAAAAAGGACATGTCACCTTATAATCACTTGACAATGGCATTGTAACACTACCGGAGCAAATAACCGCTCTAGAATCCCCACAATTCACGACCATCACCTCCTTTGCTCTACTAGAACTACTAGCACTGTCGAGCCTACTAACGTCTCCGACAACTTCAAAGAACCCTCCATCACCACTATTATCCTTCCTCATTACTTCATCCATACTTCTGAAGCATCCCAAATTTCCATCAGTGGCAAATCCAAGATTTTGAGTGAGCACGAACTGTTGTTGACTATTGATCATCGATCACAATAAAATATTAAAAATTAAATATAAGAATTATTTTGCTAAAACTGAACATATTAAATTTTTATATATTTTAACAATATTTACCAGATGACATAGTGGCCAAGTTTTATATAATCTAAAGGGAGAGCACAACTTTGAGTCTTTCAAATTGCATTAAAATTACTAAAATTGAACAAATATTATTCTATTACATTTAGTGTCAAAATTTAATAAGTCCCATGATGGCTAAGCATTCAATAATCTTAGAGAGGGCTCACATGTTCAAATCCCCTCCCTATGGCATTAGTTTTGGTAAAAATTGTTGAACTAGAAAAAATGCACAATAAATTGCTTTGGAAGATTTTCGATCCCAAGACTTCCAATTTGGATGAGGAAGCTCTGACTAATTGAGATACAAAAGATGTTTGAAAATAAAATGAGTAACAGTTATATAATCTAAAAACGTTTTATCTATTGTCAACAATTTTTTTTTTTTGTTCCCGACAGATCTAGCACGCGCCGTCGTTGGTGGAAGTCGGGTGTTGGATCCACCACTGAATTTACCACCATCAGTTTTTCTCGATTCATTTTTTTCTTTGGTGATTTTTTTTACCTTTTCTACGTGGCTGTTAAGACACTTATGCATCCTCTCACTACATATCTCTTCCATCCTAGAACCTTCGTGGCTGTAGTACACCACGAAAAAAAAAGGACACTCTCCTCTTACCTTTCTAGGTGGCGCCAGGAAGACTGCATCCTTCATTACTTCCTCCTCCCCATCAATTACTTGGCTTATTTATTGTGCCTAGGTTTGTAAAGAAAAAAAGGAAAAAAAAAATCTCATTGACGAAGCAGCTAGGGAGGCTATCTAGCCTTCCCTAGAGCTGGCATCGGCTCTGCTTTCAGTTAGGTCCAAGTTATATAATTGGTAATTTCTAAATCTGTAATTGACAATTTTCTTACTTAAAGTGTCATATTTTAGTATAATTGCATTAGGAGTTAATTGAATTATAATCAATGTCAAAATAAGAGTAATTGAATTGTAATTAATGTGAAAATAGTTAAGATTGATAGTATAATCCTTGGAGAGTAAAAGATGTCTAGGAAGATCACATATGATCTACGAAATGCAATTAGAAGTCAAAGTGTTGCACAAGTTTTGCTCCAAATTAGTGCATTTTTCACATAGTAAACATTTGAATTTGAAAATAGATAAAAGAATTTTAGCTCTTTGAGTTAATTTTTCAATGCACTTTGAATTGTTTCAATCGAACATTAGAAAAGAAAATTATGATAAAAATATTGACCAATGCTCAGTTGCAGCTTGCTTGGAGTTTGAGCGGCCTGAAGTTTTCCTGGAGTTCGATTTTCAAATTGATTTTGAGTTCCTTTTCATACTAAACAATACTCATTATAAATATACACCCTATGGGACATCTAAAAATGTGGTTGAACAATATTTTGTTTATAGAGATCATTTTTCGAAGATCCGAACATCCTTTCATTGATTCTTTAATTCAACGACAATATTATTTGTTCATTATTCAACCCATATATTGATCCAATTAGTAGACCCTTGTTGTAAGTTAATAGTTTGTTCTTTGAAAGCCAAAAACATATTCTAATATCTGTTGCATCAATCTACAAGATCAAAACATAGAAAGATCAAACACCAAAACATAAAACACTATCTTCCCAATTTAGAGGTCTAAACTTTGAGAATTGGCGCTTGGAGTTCCAGCGCTCCAGAATGAAAGGAGTTCGTTGTTGGTGATCCAATGAAGAGAAAAGTGGTCTAGAGTTTTGGGAAGTGCGGTTGTGCACAATGAAATGAATTCCAAGGTGATTTACAAGTTAGATGGTTAGAGTCAACTAAAATTTAGCAGCATCTAGAATAATTGTAATTTAGCTTTTATAGAGGATTGTTTGCTAGCAAGATCACCCTGATGTTTTTTTATCCTGAGTTGGGAATTTCCACCACGATCAATTTTGGTGTCATTTATTGCTTCTGATTTTATTATTTTATTTGTTTGACACATACGATTAATTAGATTGGATTAATTACCTTAATCATCTACAAATCAATTATAAGTGACTTTTTTCTTTTAATTATTCTAATTCCACATATTTGAGTCTAAACAACTATAACTTTCAACAAGTAGAATTAGCTTAGTACATACTTATAAGTGACTTGACTCAAAAATTTGTCTAAATTAGTTAATCATTTTTTGATTCGATCGGAGTGTGATATGGATATTTGGAAGGCTTTTGACCAATTGTAAAGGGGTACTTGAGTTGAAAAAAGCGAAGCGCTCTGCCTATCAAAAATTGAATAATCTTAAATTACAAAAGGAGAGCCTTGTATCCAAACTTGAGGAATCCACTAGAAATTTGAATGAGTTAAAGTTGAGAAAGGGTCATTAAATGTTAAGGTTAAATTTCTTATGAGTGATGTGGAAAAGTTAAATACCCAAGTTCAAGCATTTTCTAGCGGATCTAAGAAAATTGATGACAAGTTCTCAAATCGGTTCGTCTTCTAACAATAAGTTTGTACCTACCTCAAAGCCTAAGTCTTAAAACTTGAAACCTAGAGTTGCTCCTAGGCTTATCCCCATGTGTCACCATTGTGTTAAGATAGAACACATAAGACCAAAGTGTCACGATCTCTTAAGTAGAAACAAGATCAAAATGTAGGTGTCCGAAGATCGAAATCATCTATACAACATTGGTTTCCTCCACCTAAGTTTCAAAATTTGAAACCTACGTTTGCTCCCAAATTTGTTTCAACATGTCATAATTTTGGTGTTTTTGTTCGCATTAGAGCTCAGTGTTGTAAGCCATTAGTTTTGAGTAACAATAAAGATCTAACTACTCATCTAAGATTATTGGCTAACGAAGTGATTCAATTGACTGACTTGATGACTTAATTGTTGGTGTATGCATCTGCTTTATTCACGATGTTTACATATTCATGCTAGCACTTTTTACGTTTTCCATTTTTTTTGTTTTGTTTTGCATTATTATTATAAAAAAAATGAAAAACGAAAAAAGATTTTTCAATTAATATTTCTTTGATATGTTTTAATAAATAGAAAATAAAATTTATCTTTATTTAGAACTTATTTCGAGTATTTGGTATAGGTTATTGCGAATATCATTTACGTTGCACACATTAAACTTTTGTGAGTGAGTTTTGACTGTGGGTATGAGATTTAGGATGGCGGTCACTTGTGTGGTAGACTGAACTTAAATATGAAATGACCTTTAAACTAGTTGACGTAGGCTCTTGTATATTCTTTTAGAGTCATCGGTCTAAAGCTCGATATATGATCATGTAGAAAGTTTAATAAAGAAGGGTTCGCACATAAGATTTGAAAAAAAAAATAACAATAATAGAAATATGTGCTCACATATAGAGGAAAAAGAAGCATATATACAAAATCAAATATGAGCTTGTAAGTTAAAAGGTCTTAGTAGTGCTAGGTTTAACTTTCATAATTTGAAGAATATATTCATTCATCAATGATGTGATTATTCTAAATTAATATAAGAAAGCAATAAAAATTTGATTCGTTGGCAAATTATGGATGATTGTATTGGATTATTTCTATCCATTTAAATTCTTGATTGATAATCTAATTTTGTTCATACATTATTGACAATCGATAAAACTAATGTATTAATTTTTTTTTTCAAGACAAATTAATTCTATCATAACCATGACCCAAATTGATTCCTAGCCCGAATTCGAATGCTTAGAATGCATTAAATTTTAGGTTATCTAGATGATTGTATAAGTGAGAAATGTTATTCCTAATATCTATTATAGGTTAATTTTGTCACGTTCTAAACTTATTGTGAGTCTCCTAACATTACAACAAGCAACTAATTATCTAACTGATGGTCAATCAATTAAATAATGTAATTGGTATGCAAAATTAATCACAAAACAAAAGAATTAAACTAAACTACTAGTTTTGAATTTAAAAAAAAAAAAAGTGTTCTTCTTATCCAATACATAAAAAGGATTAGCCTAGTAAGTTATTTAATAAATTACACTAAATAATTTGAAAAAACATTACCTGAAATTGAAAAAAATGATTTGAAAGTGAAAAATCAATTTCTTCTTCGTTAATCTTTAACTCGGACTTTGAATTTTCAATCTCTCATGTTAATCACCTTGGAATCCCATGCTAACCTTCTTCTTGTGATAAAAAAATATGTATAATATGTGCTTTCCCAATCTAGCCATCTCTTCTAGGTTAAATAGTAGGTTAAAATTGATTTCCACAAGATTTTAGGTCGAAAAAGGACACTAGGCCTTTTGGGCCAAGAATTGGCCCACACACACCATATAGTTCATTGCGCGCGCCACTGATCAAGGATTTTGCTCTTAGCAAATGCATATCAAGGTCCCCTGCGTGCCCCGAAAAATGTGTGCGCACTCCGTTTTGCACAGTGTCTTCCCTGAGCAGTTTTTGATATTTTGGTCATAATGTTCTCTCCCGATATTCGATTGAAGTGATTCAATATGAATTGGAAAGACAACTCAAAGAGCTACAATTCTTATAGAATTATAATATTTCCAATTCGAACTTTTGCTATCCGAAAAATGGGTCTTAAGTTAAGGCTAAAAATTCGAAGCATAACTTTTTTTTTTTACTCGAAATTGATTTGTGAAAGTACTTCAATTCTATTTTACTCCTTTGACCTCCGAATTGCATCCAATTGATCATATGTGATCTTCAATCATCATTTTATGGTCTGAATCAACTACTGAATATTTACATTTTGGTCCCCAAATTTGAATTTCTTTCGTCCGTGCTTGTTTCCTTGTTCATTTCTTCCAATTCCATCAATTTGCATTGAGTTCAAATTAACAAACATATTTAACATATAATTAAGTTATAATTCATTCAAATCACTAACAAATACTCAAATTTACTGGCCCAAATAAGTGTACAAAATACACTTATCAGTCCAAAAATTTAAATTTAATACATATATCACTTTAGTCTCCTAATTCAAAATAATAAATGTATAGCATATAGAACAAGAATTCTATTCTATGAATTTTTATTTATCTTTTTATTTTGGGTTTATACAAAAGTGGCCTAGAGTTTTGGAAATCGCAAGTATGCACAACCAAAAGAATTCCTCGGTGATTTACAAGTTAAGTAGTCAGAGTCAGCTAAAGTTTAGCAATGTATAAACTAATTGTAAGTTAACTTTCTGGTGGATCGTTTACTGACAAGTTTGCCCAGAGATTTTTTATCCTAAGTTAGGATTCTCCTCCATAATCAATTTTGACGTTATTTATTGCATTTGATCTAAGTATTTTATTCGATTGACACATAAGATTAATTAAATTGGATAAATTACCTTAATCATGTAGAAACTTATTAATAAGTGACTTGTTACTTTTAATTATTCTCATTCCACATATTTGGGTCAATTTCCAACAGCTGGTATTAGCTTGGTATATAGGAACTTTCAATTCTTTATTTCGATGATATCAGTACGAGACTTTTACTTGATGACTTGACACACGCCTTGTTTGGAAACTCTGTTGGTAATTGGTGTATGCTACTTCAACTTCTTAAAGTAATACTCCATGGCATAAGTGTGATCAGAGAGAACGATGAAATAGGTGCAATTGATGATGGCAAAGGCAAAATATCAGTGAACGATACAATGGCAACCAAAGGGTATATGATGGAAATGTGCAATAACCCAAGGAAAATTTTGGAAAAGTATGAGAAGATGAGTAAACAAACCTTTCTCTAATAATAAGGTAAGGCTATGAAGTAGTCACAAACCCTAGCCTCAATTCACATGCCAAATAAAGTAAGGCGTTTGTTATAAAGAATCAACAAAATTTGGAAGAAGTTAATTATAACAAAAACTCTTGGAAATTTTTCATTCTGATTGAATGGAATCCGTTTGGAAGCTAACAAATTTGTCAAGTATCTTAGTTTTAAAAAACATTTAAGGTATGGGTAAGGAAAGTCGAGGTAGCTGAGTTTTGAATTCGATAGATGGGATGTAATGTTATGAGTCAATACATGAAAAGTAGTTGAACAGATGGCCAGGTTAGAGTGTTTAGGACCTTCAAAAAGTTGATAAAATAGTGGAGATAATGAGCAATCTAGGCCAAAATTCAGAATATGGGGGCACACTATGTGGGCTTGGATGAAACGTTTTCGGGAAACAATCTGCAAATCCCAAAATGACTCCAGGTGCAAGTGAACTCATTTCGAAACTAACTCAAGGTAGATAATGAATATTCGATGATTTCACCAACAACTCCATCGATAGAGAAAAGCGCCATCTTCAAAACACCACCAAACATTGGTTTAGTGACTCTAGAAATGATCCCGACAATATAAACACCAATCTCATTCCCTATCAGACATTCAAGCGACAACAGGAATTACGTGCCTATATTTATTGTGATTAGAATCATGCAACGAATCCTCCGCAAAGGCAAAAATCCTGATAATGCAAAAGAAACAATACAAAAATGTGTCTTTAAATATTAAATACATCGGCATTATAGCTTCTAAAGCAAATGAGAACATTGCAAGACAGTCACTCATAAGAATGCTCTCTATGCATGGAAACCGGGGTGTGAAAACCATATGGAACTTACGCTGATGTTGAAAAAGTACCAAGCACAGAACGCGGAGTGTAGTCTTAATGTCTGGATCCAATATCTCTACAATCACCACCTAATATTTCAGTACAAAAGGAAGAACAAACGAATACAACGGGGCTATTACATCTAGCACACGGTGCAACTAAATCAATTAGACTACCTCCTAAAATTTCAATATAAAAGTAAAAAATGAATTAACACAACAAAACTATTACAATTGTTGGATTTTTTATACCCAATAAATTTGGACAATAATTTAAAACAAATGTTGGATAATTTATTGACACCATAGACTTGGCTCGACCCGAAAATAACCAACACTTTTGCAAGGCCCAAGTTTTAGTTAGTATTTGGCATTGGATTATTAGTTGGATGGTAATTTGTATGGTAGCCCATTTATCTAGGTCGGTCTTCACTAATGGAATATTGGTGGCCCAATTACCCTTTGGCCCAACTGTTGATATAAACAAGGGCTGAACAAAACTCTCGAACCGAACGAGTTCTTTTTAAGTTAAATACTCGAACGAGTATCTAAAATGAGAACCAATGGGTTCGGTTCGATTCTTGATTCTAGATCAAGAATCGAAGAATGAAATAAGAACCGAATCTCCCTAATTTTATTAATTAATTTAATTTAAATATGCCAAATTATTTTATTTTTTCTAAATAAATTTGCCAACTAGTTAATTTAGTTCAAACCCAAAAATATGATTTTCCTATATCCAATTTTCAGTTCAAAGCCAACTTAATTGAATTGACCTAAGTCTTATCCAAATCTGTTACTCTACCGTAATGTCGTTTCTATTGTTTTGGAGAAATAGAATTGAAGCTCGACTACGTTTCTCTTAATTATTGTGAACTTCCTATCTTCATCTTCTTGTGATTTTAACTATGAAGAACTTAACAAAAAGAGAAGCAAAAGACACATAAGATCGGACTACGTTATTTTGTAAGAGCTAAAATTGAACATATCATTAGTTGAATTAATGTAGCTTTGTAAATAATAAAAAAATTAATTATAATACAGAACCTTGGAATCGAATCGAACCGAATCAAATGGAATTGAACCGAATGGACTCGAACCCGAACTGTTCCATAATTACATTTGGACCTGACGGTTCCACTTGCTAAATACCCGAAAATTTCGGGTCCAATTTCAGTTCTAATTAGAACCAAACCAAACCAAATCTGATCATGTTCAGCCCTAATATAAACTAATTATAGATGCACTCCATCTCTTGTAGCCATTTTCTCCTTGTGTATGTGTATTGTGCAAAAAGTGTGAGGGCAAAAATGAGAGAGAGAAGGGCAGTCGATTTGGGAAAGATTTCCACCATTATTGCTACTTATTCTTCCTACTCTTGCTAATCATTCTCCTTTGTGAAGGTTGAGAAGACTTGTGGTAACTAAAGTAGATGTAAGGTTTTGAGTCGAGTTTAGATGATTGTGGTGATATTTGATGGTTTTTCTGTGCCCAAAGTCAAGATTTCGAGGAGTTCCTGTAACATATGGTAATTAAGCTTGTGTTGTCGAGAAATATTTGAAAAGGGGGCAAAAAGGATCTGGAAATAGGCTGAAATTGATTGGAAAATTGGCATAAAAAATAAGGAAGAAATCTATCCAAATTTTCTTCAAATGACCGATTTTTTTATTTAATTTTATTTTTTTTCATTTTTTGGCAAAATAACTTACCATTTGAAGAAACCAATACCACATGCGAACTTAGGCGGAGGAGACTGGCTAGTGTGTGAGTCTGACAAAGATGCATAACATTGTAGTCAACGTCGATGGTGGCATGTGGCAATGCATGAAGTGTTTTTTTTGTGGCAGTTTTTTAGACAGAATGTTGCTAGTGACATGGCAAACCTACGATGGTGTCATTTGTTGTTTCGAGTGATATGTTGAAATTTAGATGATTTCACCCTAGGAAGTTTGGGTATTGTGTGTTGTTTTGTGTTGCCGAATTTGCTAGAAATTTTAGGGTGAATAGTGATGGTCCTGAAGTAATAAATTTTCTTCTCTCCTAGTTTATAGATCCACAAATAAGGTTCGCTTAGTTTCGTGTTCTTCACATTTTATTATTGCAGTTAAGACTGTTGTGCATGGTAGTCATTTACTTTTCGCATTAGAAGTCATCGTGTGGGTTAAAATTAGGTTTGGGTTATCGCATAGGATAATCATTGCCTGTTTTAGAGCTAGAAGTTATTTATTAATTATTTGGGCCTAAATTCTTTGTCGATTTGTTATCACATTTTTCTACACTATTAGAATTGCATGTAAGCTTAGAAAATTTTATTTGACTATTCATTGTAAATTGTGTATGTACTTTACTTGTGGTCATTATTTGGTATTGATGGCATATATAGGTCTAAAGCAAGTGGGAAGTAAGAGGATCTCTTTCCTATAATTATTGAAAATTTGAAATAGAAAATACAGAATATATTTTTACATCGACCATGTTCGTTACAATTCTTATTTTCATCAATCTAATCACAATCAATTAACTGTATAGCAATCACAAGAATTGATCTTTATCTCTATTAAATAAAACAAACAACTCTCTAAAATGTAGGAATCTAGCTTTTTATCCTGTGTTGTAGAACGGTTGAATCCCATATCAAAGGTTTAATATAGACAATTCATAATGTAAGTATAGAAGGAACCCCAACCCCTTATATTAAACACAAATAAGAAAGTGATAGAGGAATTCTTTAGGAAACGAAGAACACGTCTAGATATTATTTTGAAATTGGTTTAATAAGGTCACACCTGCAAGATCTCCTAATTGTGGGTAACTTTTTTAAAGTTTGAAACAAGGAAAATTTTCCATCTTCATTAAAAAGGGTACGTAATAAGAGATATCATTATGAATAGACATAAATTAAGAAGTTTCTTTTATAGTTAGAAGTGTATATGGTTCCATTCGGTTCTGATGTCAAAAGAATCGAATCAAATAATTTTTTTTGTATGGTTCACTAATTTGTAAAGACAAAAAATAATAAAATAATAAAACTTGAGTTCGATTCTCGGTTCTAATTCTTGATTCTAGAATTATAATCAAATGGTTCTCGATTCTAAGAATCAAAATCATCAATTTTTTTTAGAACTAAATTGAACCTCTCGATTTGGTTTATTGATTTAATCTGGTTATTTTTTCCATCTCTACTTAAAGTCTTACTAAAAAGACATTTTAGAAGAGTCCTTAAAACTACGCAAACAAAATATTTCTTTTCCATAAGTAGATACATACAAGTAGGTTAGAGTATTAATTGCTCGTGATAGACACCCTTAGTGTGGCATGCACATGTGTTTTAGGCATGGCATTGAAGAAATTGTGGTCTTGAACTTTTTGATTGCACTTAGGTCCAAATCATTTTTCTTGGCATTTAGCTTTCCAACCTATCATGATCAAATGGTCTCAAATCAAAATTGATAGTAAATTTCTCCATCGGGTTGAAATAGGTTTATAATTTGGTTAATTACATGTAGATACAACTCTGAAAATAACTGAAAGTTCATAAATACCAAAAAAATCCTCATTACAAAAAAGAAAATTGCTAAAAGACTAAAAATTTAATTGATCGATGCTTAAGGAATATTGTTCGTAAATTAAAATCTCTATGGTTTCTATAACTGTCATATAATAAACTAGAAAAGGTATGATAAATTAGAAACATAAGATCAACCAGTATTTCTCCAAATGCGATGTCGCATAGCATGTCCTAAAGCATGATCTGGTATGTGTGTGTATGTATGTCTACACACCCCCCAAAATAGGCCCAGGGGATAAAAGAGTATAAATGAAAGATAAAACAAATGCTTCAAATTGAAGAAATAATGATTTTTTTTTTTGAAATATAAAATAAAGTTTAAGAATACAAGGTTTTCTCAAACTATCTTGAGGCTGATTTATCTCCCGCTAAATCCACTCTCCTTTATGTCGAGACTGAACCCTTTTATACTTGAATTCTTATTTTTCGAACTTGAAAATTTCTTCAATTTAATAAAAGAATCTTGAAGGACAATAATGATGGTCCTCTTTTGTCTTCCACTTTGAAAAGTTGTTTGTTTTCGTCAACCTTGCTTCCTTGAAGAATTGTATGAATTTTATTAAAGTAGTTTTAATAAAGTTATCTTTTCTTGAAAGTAGGCAAAGTTGGTATGAATAATTTGTTTGGTGGCAGACACATTTTGAACGCTTTTGACTTTTGGGCCTTATATTTATGAAGTTCATAGTTCATCTAAATAACTAGATAGATATAGTCATTTTGTATTCTTTTGATTATTTTGATCAATTAATTCATCAATATCGCGTCCATAACACGTTTTCATTACTCTATGCATGGTCTGATATAGATCCCGATTGAGAAGAGCCTTCTTGAACAGATTTTAATTTCTTTGATGCTATCTCAGCCAAAGAAGCAATTTTTTCTGAAATTATTGCTAATTCCTTTGGCGTTTTGCATTGATTAAACATTGCCATTAATTTTGATTTTTCTATGAGAAAATCATCATTTTTCTACAAATCTTTCTTTGAAATTTTAAGAACTCCAATATTTATTTGTTCTTGAATCCATGATTATAATGCTTTTGGACAGCAATTTGTTTCAAAAAATTTTGACCACCATATGACTTTGTATCTCCGAATAATTTTTTGAGTATTAAATTCAGAGCTTGAATCTTGATAGAGAAAGAAGTCCCAATAGAGTATCCATGATACTTTTAGATTGAATGCAAATTGAAATAAAAGATATTCTTGAGGCTTCAAAAAGGTTTTTGCCTCATTTTTGTATTGAATTCAAATTATGTAACAGAAAAGAGTTTTGATTTGTGATTATTCTAAATTATGCTTAAAAAAATGTAAATTTGGATATGTATGAATGAAAGATGATTGTATTGGATTTAGAGTCCGTCTATTATTATCTATTTCAATACTTGAGTTGTAATATAGTATTATTCATGCATTTTTGCCAATTGATAAAACTAATAGATCTAGCCTAACCCGATTTTATATAAATTATAAGAATGATAATAGAAAAATATCACTTGGATCATGAAATCATGCAAAAGATATTGATCTTTAGGTCTAAAGTTTCATTTTTCAAAATTTTGATGCAATTTGCCTTCAATTACTAGATCTTTTCTCTTAAAAGTAGTGAATTTGTCTTTTATTCTTAATGAATTTGATGATATGATATGGTGTTAAGAGGCTAGAGAGTGATCCCTTAATGTGTAGCCCACGTCTAGTATTTATAGGAGTAGAAATTAGGTAAAAATCACGTCCAATTTGGATTCAAAAAGAATTTGAAACATACAATGAAAACTAGCCCGTCAAAAGGAATTTGGCCTGTGCGGAGGTGTCTGCCAGTTGCTCGCATGCCCAACGTGAAAAG
The DNA here is from genome assembly GCF_002742605.1 of Olea europaea var. sylvestris. Taxonomy (NCBI): domain Eukaryota; kingdom Viridiplantae; phylum Streptophyta; class Magnoliopsida; order Lamiales; family Oleaceae; genus Olea; species Olea europaea. Next base: position 100,468 of record NW_019244532.1, on the reverse strand, counting down.
CTTTGGCTCTCGATTGATTTTTTTACACTCGCCCGGCCTTTTGTCTAGTTTTCGCTTCGATTCACACAATTCGTTTCTGAATAGTTGTCAGTATTTTTATCAAAACTTTCCCTCTCGATATCTGATTGAGGTGTTTCCAATTGTCTTGTAAAGCTAACCCAAAATGCTACAATTCTTATGTAAATACTATACTTTAAATTCAAACATTTGCTGGTGTTGACAAACAAAAGTTCAGCCCAAGTCGAATAGCCCAAGGAATGAAGCCTAATTGGAAGATCCCCAAAATCAAATAGCCCAAAAGAACGACCCAATCAGGCAATGCAGGATAAAGGCCCAAATAAGGAAGCCCATGAATGCGGCAATACCATTGCCCAAGGTTGTAAGTCGCCCAAGATTTGAGCGAATGAATTGCCATGCAGTCACCCAGAGCTGTCCCTGCTATCGTCCAAATTTTCGAGTCGCCCAACATCTTAGCAAAGATAAGATGTTATGGTTACCCAATAGTGTAGTTAATAAAGCAGTTATTGGGTAGTCCTATCACGTTCCACGATTCAAGAAATTCAATTGAAGATAGTTGAACGACAAAAGTAATGGCAACAGTTAGAGAAGGCAGTTTCATGACAAGTTGGCCACTACAAGGAAAGTGGGCAGTTATAGAGCGATCAAGCAGTTTTTAAGCGGTTGATCACGAGGAGATCATCCAGGGAATATAAAAGGAAGAAAAGACATAGAGCAAAGAACCCCGAATCAAACACTCTCAAACAGAGAATATATAACTTTCAATTTCTTAGTTTAGATTTAAACACTTCTTTTACAGTAACTCGTGTGCTTGCGCCCCTTGGAGGCATTCTGTTTTTATTTTCCAATTGTAAAGTCATCGCCAATAAAAACACCTATTTTTGGGACTTTGTCTCAAGAGGTTTGTTCCTTACACAATCGTCTGATCCTTTTTTAATTGTTAGCGACTAAACCGCGCGAAAAAATTTGGCACGCCTAGTGGGACAGTAGTGTTTGATGTTGAAGATACAAAAGGTGAAACAATATACCTTAAAGATCCGATAAGAAAGCAGCAAGTCAGGGAGGAGTACAGTCTGTGATCGAGCAATATGAGGAGCAGCATAACTCTCCACGAACAGATGGACAGAATCAAAGCAGTAACAGTCGTTACGAATCAATAGCAGAGTTGAGTCCTCGAACTATGCGTGCGCTACTTGGAGAACTCACACAAGATGTCGTTGAATAGGTAAATCTTCGAAATATTCATAATATGGAAAAATTTACCCAGAATGGGAATGCACATTATGACAACATGGCCAAACAACAAAATACTTTGAATGAAATAATGAATAAGTTAGTAGGCCAAATTCTTCAACTAGTTATGCCTCTTGCAAATCATTTTCAAACTAGGACAATTGTGGGACATAATCCCCCAGTCCTAAATCCAAGTTAAGGGGTAGAACCACATTTCGGTCCCCCTATTTCAAACCAAGAGGGTGGTGTAATGCCAAATCAGAATAATGGTAGTGGTACGCCTAACTTGGGGGGTAATCCAAATGTAAGAGATAATGTCCTAAATAACGGGCAGAATACCCCACGTGTTAATGAGGGAATAAATGTTCAGGCTAATGGTAACAATGACCTAAATCATGGTAATTTTATTCCTAATCAAGAACCAAATATCAGGCCTCAAGCAAATCAACTGGTTAACCAACCTGTAGGGATTCCATATGACCCCAACGTCATGTTGAGGAATCAGATTATGAAAATCGTACAGGACCAAATGGCTTTTGGGGTACGTCCTATCATTAGGCCAACTTACACAAAGTCATATCCTGATTGGATAGACCAAGCATATCCATGGCCTAGAGGGTATAAAGTGCCAGAATTCTCACTGTTTACCGGTTTAGAGGAGGTGTCTACTCTAGAACACATAGGACGATTCACACTGCAAAGTGGCGACATAACTGATTATCATAAAATGAGGCTTTTCCCTAGTTCATTAACAGGAGTAGCTTTCTCCTGATTCATTAATTTGCCAGTGAATTCTGTTCAAACATTGCAACAATTGGAACAATTATTCCACGCTCAGTTTTATGAGACTGAGTCTGAAGTTACTTTGGTCGATTTGGCGAACCTACGTCAAATGCCAAAGGAATGGGCAGAAGGTTTCTTCCAAAGGTTCAAGACAGTAAAAAGTAAATGTTTTGTACCTCTGCCCGAAAAAGAGTTTGTCAAAATCGCTCAAAGTTGTTTGAGTTTTGATTTAAAAAAAAATTCCAAGACAAGGGATTTCCTGACCTTTTCCAATTGAGCGCGAACGTGATTAGGTATGAATGATTGATAAGAGAAGAAGAGCAGATAAAAAATTCTAGCAAGGAAACTTATTATAGAGACCCAAATTTTGATGTTCATACCATCAATAACGAGTCATACGATCAGACCGAAATGTGTTTGGCCAAATTAGTCAAAGGAGACACGTATACTTGTTCGATAATGGCTAAGCCTAGACCATCGGGCAAGGATGAGCCTATGAAAGATGAAAATGTAAAAACTAGAACGTTCTCGTTCGGTGTAACCAAAGCTGACCTTATATTTGATAAATTATATAAGAATAAACAGATAAATTGCCAAACCCTAAACAAATTAAGGGTAAAAAATATTGTAAGTGGCATAATGCATGGTCACATTTGACTAACAATTGATTGGATTTTCGCCATGTGTTACGGAATGCCATTGAATCAGGACGAATTACGTTTGATGATAAGAAGAAGATGGCAGTGGATGAAAATCCTTTTCCACGGCCACTTGGAATGAATATGGTGACGTCTAATTTCAAAAACAAGTTGCTAAAATTCAAATTGGTTATAGATGATGGAGAAGAAGACCCTGGACCACATCCCAGTGTCTTTGAGCGTATAAAAGGGAAGGAGCCAAAGAAGGATGAAGACGTCTTGTGTGCAAGATGTAAAAGAGAAGTGAGTGGAAATACGGAGAAACCAGGGATATGGCAGCATCCCCATCGCCCTACTCTCCTCCCAAACGCTCAGTCTGGTAGAGGGCGAGGTACATCGTTCTACAAGGGACCGCCTTTTGAGAGATAGTTCAGGCCAGTAGATAATGGGAGAACATTCAGGCCGCAACCTCGCCGACCAAATGTATGGCATTCGTTCCAGTATAATGTAGGAAAGGCAATACCTTTCGACGAGATGACTTAAACCCAACAAAGGCGTTTCCAACGAAATTATGGACGAATGATGAGGCAACAACAGGGAGTGCCACGTCCTAAGGCGCCTAAACTACTCAAGGTAGCCAATCAAAATGTTCTCAAAGATAGTGAAGAGACCGGTACAGATGAATCAATGAAAGAGTTGCCAGAAACTTCTTCTGGGAGATCGAAGTTTGAGCGAGACAGAAAGGATGGAGAAGATCCAGATCAGCCCCTTACTATTCACTTCAGTACGTTACCTCCTGTTGTGGCTAATAACTATTTACTAGCCAATGAGTTCAAGAATAAAGAAGAAGAAGAAGAAGAAGAAGAAGAAGAAGAAGAAGAAGAAGAAGAAGAAGAAGAAGAAGAAGAAGAAAGAGAGGATAACGAAAGAGAAGCATGCGTGCTGGAATATGAAGAAGGCCAGACTTCTAGAGAGGCCTACAATGGTGAGGAAGATGATGGTATGACAGACATCGAAGGGAAAATTGATCTGGAAGCAGAAAGGAGAAGAAGAGGAGTATCGCACAATACTCTGTTGAAGCAACTACATCGAGAGGGGGTTCGTGAAGTAGACTTATTGGGAGAACCATCTAGGCGTTCTTTCGATTTTTACGTACTGTACGGGACATCCAAAAGGAAGAAGAGAGTGCCTCGTTCTGAAAAGTATGGATCGTCTCCAAGAATAATGCCTCCTCCCACAGGTTGGATAAGTGAAGAGGAATCATTAGAAAACAGTAAAAAGGGAATTCAGGAGACAGATGCTCAGTGCGATATGCTGCATGTTGACTTATCACAAAAGGATAACTCAACAAAGGACAAGCAGGAAGTAAAAATAGAGGCTGCCAAAAAGGTTATTTTTAAACGGTCAGCCATGAAATTGACTAAACACTTGAGGCCGTTGTACGTTAAAGCTCTAGTTAACGGCATACCTGTGGCAAAAGTGCTTGTCGATAATGGAGTAGCTGTAAACACCATTCCATCTAGAATGATGAGAAAATTTGCAAAGACAGAAGGGGATATGATTCCAACAGAAGTCATCCTTACAAGTTTCAATGGAGGAGCAACTGCGGCTAAGGGAATTATGCCATTGGACATAACTATATGTACAACTACTAGGACCACAGTCTTCTTTGTAATAGATGGTCCTACTAGTTACAATGTGTTAATAAGAAAGATTGGATACACGGAAGTCGCTGTATACCCTCATCGCTCCATCAATGCCTGGTTTTTTGGAATAACAAGGGTGAAGCAGAGGTGGTGCAGGCCGATCATAGGCCTTTTGTTGCAGAAGCAAACTCAGTGGAAAGGTTCATGTACGAAGGAAACTACGAACCTGTCAGGGTAGTCCAAGATGGGGAAGAAACTCAAATTGTCGCGCAGAGCGAAGAGCCATTTTTAGTGGACGCACTCACTGAAATGTTCAGTCAGATGAGGCCAAATATAGTGGCCCTAGAAGAGCCAGTAATTGGCAAAAGAATAATTAAGGAGTCTTGAATGAGTTCTAAGCAACAAGAGCAAATGGCCGATATTCAGGCCTTCAAAGCCAAATCAATGGCTTTCAATAAAAAATGCAAGGACAAGACGAAAGAAGAGGTAGCCATGAAAGCGCTGAAAGACAAATTAGCAGTATTCGAATTGGAACAAAGTATTGGCCGAGAAGTCAACAAGGTGGATTGTTTCGAAGAAGAAGTGCTTACAAGGGAGCTGGACGATGAAGTAATGCGGATTATCAAGCCTGGATACGCTCAAGCACAAGACCCTCTGATTCAAGTAAATATTGGCAATGAAAGAGAAGATCGTCCAACATTCATCAGCCAGATGTTCGATCAAGAGGTTAGTGATAAATTAGTCGCTTTGTTAAAGGAGTATAAATATTATTTTGCTTGGGAATATGAACAAATGCCTGGTTTAGGTAGAGACTTGGTGGAACATAGATTACCAACTAAGCCTAATTTTAAACTTCATAGGCAACCTCCCAAACGTTTTGCTCCTAATGTACTCCCTGAGATTAAGAAAGAGATAGAGCGATTATTAAAAGCAGGCTTTATTAGAACAGCCAGGTATGTCGAATGGTTGTCCAATATCGTGCCAATACTAAAAAAGAATGGTAAACTAAGGGTGTGCATAGACTTTAAGAATTTAAACATAGCCACACCCAAAGATGAGTATCCAATGCCCACGGTAGATTCTTTAGTAGACTCAACTACCGGACATGTCATGTATTCTTTCATGAATGGGTATTCAGGATACAATCAAATTTATATAGCTGAGGAGGACATACACAAAACTGCCTTTAGATGCCCTGGGTCTCTAGGATGTTTCGAATGGGTAGTCATGCCTTTCGGTCTGAAAAATACAGGAACAACTTATCAAAGGGTAATGAATTTAATTTTTCATGATATGATAGGCAAGTTTGTTGAAGTGCATGTAGACGATATAGTGGTCAAATCCATTAAAGAAGAGGACCATTTCGAACAGTTAAGATGTTCATTTGAGCGAATGAAACAATATAAGCTAAAGTTGAATCCCTTGAAATGTGCATTTGGTGTTAATGCAGGAAACTTTCTTGATTTCTTGGTACACAAAAGAGAGATTGAACTTGATAAAAATAAAGTGAAGGTCATTCTAGAGGCCAAACCACCTAGTAACAAAAAAGAATTGCAAATATTTCTAGGCCAAGTAAACTTTTTAAGACGCTTTATTTCTAACTGTGCAAGACGAACTAAAGTCTTTTCGCCACTTTTAAAGCTGAAAAATCAGGACGAATTTGTTTGGAAAGAAGAACATCAAAAGGCTTTTGAAAGCCTGAAGACATATTTATCAAGTCCACCAGTGTTAGTGTCACCAATCCAAGGACGGCCAATGAAAATGTATGTATCGGCTGAAAAAGAATCAATAGCTGGAATGATCGCGTAAGAAGACCAATTTGATGAAGAGAGGGCGATTTACTACTTGAGTAGATGGTTAACAAAATGTGAATGTAATTACTCTGCTATCAAAAAATTATGTCTTGCATTATATTTCACATGTACAAAATTAAGGGTTTATTTATGGCCCGTAATCGTTTATTTGATTTCTAGAGTAAATTTGATTAAGTATATGTTCTCTCACCCTATTTTATACCAAAGGGTAGGCCTTTGGACGTTAGCTTTATCAGAATTCAAAATACAATACATACCCCAGAAGGCAGTAAAAAATCAGGCTTTGACTAACTTTCTAGCCGATCATCCATGCCTTGACATGCCTGAAGAAATTGAATTAGAAATCAATTCGTTCGAGCTAAAACCTTGGGTGTTGTATTTTGATGGGTCAAAAACCTCTAAAGGTGCAGGCGTAGGAGTAGCATTGATAAATCCTTTAGGGATTTGCTACAAATTCGCATTCACTTTGGATAGGATGTGCACCAACAATCAGGCTGAATATGAAGCCTTAATCGTGGGTCTGAAATTAATGATAGATATGGGGGTAAAAAATGTAAACATTAGAGGCGATTCTCAATTGGTAATTCACCAACTGATTGGTGATTTTAAATGCCAAAGTGATTCCATCATGAGTCAATATGAAATCGCCCAAGAGTTATTAGAAGAATTCGACCAAGTAGAACTTCAATGTGTTAATAGGATATACAATGACGTAGCAAATGAGTTGGCCCAGATGGCCTCAGGGTACTCGAATGTTTTAAATTGGAAGTCTACTTGTGAATATAAAACAATATTGCCCGTGATCCAAAGAAGGGTGAGAAGGATTGAACTTCATTGCATACAAGATGGAGATGCAATGGATTGGAGAGTAGAGATTAAGGAGTTCCTTAAAGAACCTAATAAAAGAGATAGTAGAAAATTGAAGTTGCGTTTGCTAAACTATGCATTGATAGATGAAGAATTGTTCAAGAAACGCTCTGATGGTATATTGCTAAAATGTGTAAGCTTGCAAAAAGTCAGGACGATCATGGCTGAAGTGCACGAAGGGATATGTAGAGCTCATCAAGCTCGCCAAAGGATGAGATGGTTAATTATTAGGAGTGAATATTTTTGGCCAAAGATGGGGAATCATGCGTTCAGTATGCAAATAGTTGTTTAGCATGTCAAAAGCATGGTCCAATACAAAGGGCGCCAGCACAAGAGATGGCACCTATTATTAAACCTTGGTCGTTCAAGGGTTGGGCGATAGACCTGATAGGGAAGATTTATCCCCCATCGTCTAAGCAACATACTTTTGTTATAGTTGCAATCGATTATTTCACTAAATGGGTGGAGGCGGTACCTTTAAAGGAGATCGCCCAGAAGAATGTCATAGAATTTATCCGTGATCACATTATTTATAGATTTGGAATTCCACAAACTTTGATGGTAGATCACGAGACATCTTTAAATGGGGATCAAGTGAATAAATTTTTGAGCGAGTTTGAAGTTAAATTAGTAAACTCCACGCCATTTTACGCTCAATCTAATGGGCAAGCAGAATCTTCTAATAAGATTCTAAAAAATATCATAAGGAAAATGATAGATGAAAATGCCAGAAATTGGCACGAGTGTCTGAACAAGGCCTTATGGGCTTATAGGACGTCGCCTCGGTCAAGTACCAAAATTACTCCTTTCCAACTTACTTATGGACAGGAGACCGTGTTGCCTATGAAAATCAACATGCAATCGATCAGAGTGTATTTGTAACATAAGTTAAGTGATGATGAGTATACCGAATCACTAGTTCAAAACTTATTAGAGTTGGACGAATTAAAGTTAGACGTCCTAGATAGATTACAAGTTCAAAAATGAAGAATGGCTAAATTTTATAATAAAAAAGTTATAGCCAAGTCGCTCAGCCTGGGCGAACTGGTTTGGAAAACAGTACTCCCTTTAGATAGCAAAGATCCAAAGTATGGCAAATGGTCTCCCAATTGGGAAGGATCATATAAAGTGAATAATGTATTGTCTAATGGAGCCTATCATTTAGAAGATTTAGATGGCACCAAGTACATGAGGTTTATTAATGGCAAATATTTGAAAAAGTATGTTCCTTCCTTATGGGAAAGTGAACAAATAAAAGCGTAACCAAATCGCATTTGAACGATCGTAGAGTAAAAAGGTCCAGAGCGAAATACGTTCAAATAAATTCCTTTATCATCAAATGTTCATTACAAAGCTGCGAAATACAAGATGCTAAATGCTCTATAAACTACGATTAAGAGTAAACTAATCTCTCAGTCGATCGCCGAGTAAGAGGGTGTACTGGCCTTGAACGCCATCCTGATCGCACTGTTGCAAGGGCAAGCAGGGAGACCGAGAAGCACTCTCAGCAAGCAGAAAGGAAGATGAAGCGCCCTCACGTCGCCTTCCTAAATGCATCGTTGCAACGACGGGCGAAGAGGCTGAGAAGCACTCTCAGCAAGCAAGGTGGCCTGCAAGCACCCTAAAAATTGCCTTCCATCATTGAACTCCTTGTAGGAACGGAGACGATGGGAAGAACTTTGCTGTTGGCCAAAGAATATTTTCTATATCTCCCATATCAAAGGTGACATCAAGAAAGATGGCAAAGTGGGCGGATCAGATGATCCATTTCCATGGAAAACGAAAGCTTTTGATTGATTGTAAAAAATGCCAAGCAATGCCAGCAAATTGGTTTTTTGAAGAAGAAAATGGAAATGAAGATGGAAAGTATGAAGTATACATGCATTTATAGGGAAGTGAAGGTGAAAAGACAGAATATAATGTGCATTTATAGTGGGGTGAAGGTGAAAAGACAGAATATGAGCACCATATTCGTGTCTAGTAAATGGGATTAAGTGGCCCAAAGTCGGGCAGAAATACTAAGAAAAAATAATATGAAAAGATTTTAGCATAAAGCAGTTAAATGTCTGAGTGATTGACGATTAAAAAACGAACGTCAATAAATACACAAGAGGCTAAAATAGTTATTCATTAACAATGATGGCTGCTGTTATATCAGTGTAAGGTTACTTATAAAAAGAAAAAAGTTAAGGCATTATATGTCTTAATTACAATTCGCCCCATACCAATCGAATTCTTTCCCTAAGTTTCTCCCAGTCCTCGTTCTGCTGAGAAGAAGTGATGTTCAATTCAGCCACAACATCATCATCAACTTCCAACATCTTGTACTGCTCGACCAAAGACTTAGTTTGCTCAATTCCTTAGGTGGCATTACACTTTTTAGCAGCCATTCTCGCATTACAGTCGTCCATCTTGGCTTGAAGCTCCTTCATCTAAGCAGCCAAACTAGTCATCAAAGAGTCTTCAATCATGACTTCGAAGAGATTTCTTTCAACTCGTCCTCGGCTTTGTTGATCTCCAGAACCAAAGACTCTTTTTTAGATACGGCGCGAAGATATTGAGTACTTTTGGCCTTCAGTTCAACATTCTTGGCTAGCAAGGAGAGGACCTCGGAATGGATAACTTTCAACGTCGCTTTAAAATCAGCAGAAAGATTGAGCGACGGAAGTGTCAGTGCTTGCTCCAATTTCGCATTCAAATGCTCAAGCTTATCCTTATGCCTGGCAGCACTAGCCTTACCGATGTCCATATCCATAAATGACACATACTCAAATATCGACTGCTTGAGGAACTTCATATCGTCCTCTGAAGAAGCAGAAGGACAACTGGCTGAAGCAGGGCGAGATGTTTTGACTTGTCCCCAGGAAGTGAACAAGTCTTGAATGGAACGCACAATTTTATCAGCATCCTGCAAAGAAAATCGCCAATATTGAAGGTTTTCACTACACTAAACAAAGTGGAGGTAAAGGTGAAGCAAAGATTACCTCATTAGCAATCTTGGAAAATGGCATATCCCCAGCCAAATCTGCCACCTGTGGCTCCACCATTCGTGAGGACTTCCCCTTGTCTAAGCGAGAAGACCTTGCCGCAACGGGCAGACTCATGGGAACATCTGCAGAACTCAAAAGGCAACAAATCAACACCAATAGCACAAGTAAAGGTAAACCATCAAAAAACGAATTACCTTCTGCTTCGACGTTTGGGGGGGTCAACGCTCTGGGAAGAAGGTGGCTCGTCCATTGGTTGTGATCAAGATTCTGGGACTAAAGATTTCTCTTTAAGTGTAGTCCCTTCATCAGCTGGTTTGGACGAAGCAGCCCCAGCAGAGGATGATGGAGTAGGAGCTGCCAACACCAAAGCCTTCAAGGAAGAGTTGAACTTTTCTGAAAGGTCCAAATAAGCTATCAGCACATGGAAAAGTCTCAAGTATGGAAAGGTATGCTTATGAGTAAACCAATTTAATTAGCTTCCTCTTGACGATGAGAGGGGTATCATCATCATCATCAGCATCATCCTCCAAAATGGGAGACGCTGAGGCTGGCCGTTTGCGGTTTGGGGCACTTTTAGCTGCAGTGGGCTTGGCAGGCAGAGAAGTCGATGGACGGACAGATTGTTTAGCACGAGCAGATGAAGAGTGACTCCTAATGGACACAGGAGTAACCAAAACAGGAGAGGTGGAAGAAATATGTGGCTGGTCTAGTGAATGGAAAGCACGATTGGCATCAGTCACAAACAATCTGCGCTTCACTGACGGCCAGAGTCGTTCAAAAAGAGGATGGATGACACGGTTAGGATTGAAGGGGCTAATGGAAAGCTGCTCGTCAAAAGAAGATTGCGAGCATTTATAGCCTCTGCCTCCGCCTTATTAATGGTGTGGAAGCGGTCTATCAAATTCTTTAAATAGCAAGGGGGAACGGGCCAAGTTTGGCTAAAATCAAGTTGGCGAGCAAAAAATTGGGGAGCATATATTTCTACCCCAGCTATGGCATTGGTCCCAGTCAAAATGTCATGAAACAACTCCCTCCCAGTCAAAAACTGAATCCAAAAAAACAAGTAAGTGTTCGCACTATCCAGAGTGGATGGAGGTTGCACATAATCTGGAGTCAAAAAGGGAGGAAAAGGAAAAAAAGAAAGGATTGAATCCAAAGTATAAAAGAATGAAAAAATGTCCCTTCTGGATATATTTACAGGAATCAGGGGCTCAATGGCTAGCCCATAGCAGCTGGCAGAAGGACTGGAAAAAGATGGAGCACCGAGCGATGGAAAATAGACTCTCAACCACATTTGAGCAAACCAAAGAGGCCCACTGCCAGTAGGAGATGCACCATTCTTCAATTGGGATTGAAGGGAAGCCATACCTCTATAGAGGGCAGCTAAGAAGAAAGAACATAGATTTAGAGGCCTACCACGCGCCAATTCGTGCGCTATGGGTAAATAGCTCAAGGAGGGCTTTATACTTGGCACACACAAAATGTATTTACAAAGCCAAATCAGAAGAAATGTCACTCGCTCAGTATGGGAAGGCTCAGTGCTCGAGTGGTTATGAAGGATTTGCAGGCTTGAATAAGACTCGGTGAAGCCTTTACCAAAATTTGGGGTGACACCAGAGATCAAAATACCAGGAAAAATGGTATCGCCCAAAGGTGGCAGATTTACTAGGGCCCCAACATCCCTTAAGGTAATGGACATGGGACCAAGAGGAAAAACAAAATTATTATACTCAGAAGACCAAAAACTTAAAGCGATTGGAAAAAGTACTGGGTCAAAAATAGGGGATTGAAGAGAGATTTCTAACAAATCAGAAATTCTAGTATTATCAAAAATTGCCTTAGTAGGACCATGGTCCACAAGGCGAGCATGCCATCTACGAAAAACGACATCAGATTTAGGCCAAGTGCGAAAACCTCTTTCGCGAAGTGGCCCCAGCGGCAAAGAATTTAGAAACGGAGGGCCCTGAGTACAAGGGAACAGCTGACCGACCGCCGCTTATTCAATGGCCTCGGCATTGTTGAATAAAGGACCTAGATAGAACTCATTGAGTTCGACATTGGCCGGGGCAAGGAAGTTCGGAGTTATATATGGCCAAGTAAGGAGTTCCTGAAAGTCTTCGAAACTGAAGGAGTCACTAGACTGGGATTGTGAAGCAGCCATTAGGGACAAAATAGAGTTTTTCAGAGTTACGTAGCAGAGAAGCAAGGAGATGAACAGTAATATTGTGAGAGAAGCGCGAAAAAATGAGGCGTGATTTAGTGGTGCAATGAAATAGCATATTTGGGGGTTATAAGGGTTTGCAAACGTTGCACCTTTTCAGGCTATGGAAGAAAACAATGATTGAAATTCTTGAGAATTTCAAATGTTGCTGGGAAACACAAAGTGAATATGGCAAAAAATTAATAATTGGTATTAATTCTGCCATATTGGGGGTAATTGTTGACACACAAAAGTTCAGCCCAAGTCGAATAGCCCAAGGAATGAAGCCCAATTGGAAGATCTCCAAAATCAAATAGCCCAAAAGAACGATCCAATCAGGCAATATAGGATAAAGGCCCAAATAAGGAAGTCCATGAATGCGGTAATACCATCGCCCAAGGTTGTAAGTCGCCCAAAATTTGAGCGAATGAATTGCCATGCAGTCGCCCAGAGCTCTGACCCTGCTATCGTCCAAACGTTCGAGTCGCCCAGCATCTTAGCAAAGATAAGATGTTATGGTTACCCAAAAGTGCAGTTAATAAAGCAGTTATTGGGTAGTCCTATTACATTCCACGATTCAAGGAATTCAATTGAAAACGGTTGAACGGCAAAAGTAATGGCAGCAGTTAGAGAAGGCGATTTCATGAAAAGTTGGCCAGTACAAGGAAAATGGGCAGTTATAGAGCGATCAAGCAGTTTTTAAGCGGTTGATCACGAGAAGATCATCCATGGAATATAAAAGGAAGAAAAGACATAGAGCACAGAACTCCGAATCAAACACTTTCAAACAGAGAATATGTAACTTTCAATTTCTTAGTTTAGATTTAAACACTTCTTTTACAGTAACTCGTGTGCTTGTGCCCCTTGGAGGTATTCTGTTTTTATTTTCCAATTGTAAAGTCATCGCTAATAAAAACACCCATTTTTGAGACTTTGTCTCAAGAGGTTTGTCCCTTACACAATCGTCTGATCCCTTTTTAATTGTTAGCGACTAAACCGCGCGAAACAGCTGGTTTCAATATGAGGTTGAAAATTTGGCGCATAATTTTTTAAACTGAAAATTTAATTGTGAAAATCTTTGACTGTATTTTACTCATTTGAACTCTAATTACATCCAATTGATCCCATGTGATTTAATCATCATTTCATGGTTCGAATCAACTATTAGATGTTTATACTTTGGTTCCCGAAGTTTGTAATTATTTTATCATAATACCATTCACCTATTATGTTATTACTATTTAATCTAGATTTATACTAAGTTCTTTATACGTTCTAATATGGTATATTAGACGCAACTTATAAGCATTTTATTTTTGTGATGCTTTCTAGAAAGTTATTTTTATGTTTTTCCTTTTCTCTCTCTCTCTCTATTTTTTTTTCTATGAGTAGATGAAGTTAAGGGTGATAAGCGGGTTGAGTGATTCACAGGCTCGACTTATTTTGACTTGATTTATAGGTGCTTGAGCTCGTTTGGAGACGATTTATGGACCAAACTATTAACCTACGTACTGTCCACTATGGGAGGGGCATCTAGCCTTCTAACCCCTCATGAATTTCTATTGCATTTTATAGGATTTAACTTAAGTTTCTCATAAGGTAGATGCTTTGGGTTCGAATCTTAGAAAACGCAACAGAAATTCGTGAGGGGTAAGAAGGACAAATGTCCTCTCAAAGCGAACAGTACATCATTTGTGGTGACAGAATAGCTCTTTTTTGGTCTATTTTTTAGACGTGTTTGATTAATTTCTGTAAAATTGTATTTTTCAGCTTATTTTGCTAATCTATTTAAAAAAAAAAAGGATCCTGCTTGTAGACTACTTGGTTTGTGAAGTTCACGAACCAAAGGGTGAAGCCAATTCTAATATTTGAACTTGTGTACATATGAGCAAGCCACTCCTAGATGAAGTAGAAATTAACACCAATTTGGTCTTGTAATTTTGATTCCTTTTATCCAATTTTTATTTTTATTTCAATTATTCATTTTAATTGTATCGATATGCTAAATCAACCGTAGTATACCAAAGAAATTAGAAGATATCGGACTAAGGCATTTTTTTTTAATTTTTATGGTGGTGATCATGACGACAGGGACGTTTGGATGGTGTCAGTAGTGGTAGGATGAAGTGGAGTGGTGATGAAGAGTAATTGTAACCAATTATTTGGGTAATCGTGACAAATAAAATGGGTATTTGTGACAAATAAATAATAAGAAAATGTTATTTGTACACCCCCACACCCCTCACATGTAGCAAGCCCATGGGCCCCTTCCATGCCAGGGGTGTAACCCAGGGTTTACACATTTATGTACGTATAGCATCTCTTTAAATAATATATGACTTAAAAATGTATGATTTATGACTAAGTTTATGTTGTGCAATTTAGGACTAGTTCGTGACTATGATCATAAATTGTATATTATTGTGATATTGACTTGTTTAATTAATTATTAAGTTATGAAATTGTTATTAGATGGTCAAAAATGAGATTAATTGATCCTTGAAACTTTTTACAAGTTTTTTATTTGAAAAAGTGAATCTTAAAAGCTTTGTAGTTATATATGATGGTCAAAACTTAACATTGAATTTTACAAATAATTATAATTATTTATCGTTTTCATTTTTAGAGTTAATAATCTCAATAATCACTAAAATTAAGTAGACATCTTTGATTTCACTACATTTTAAGATATTAAGTTTTGACTACTAAACTTTTCAAAGTATCGGACGTTACTAATTGGAATCACTTTCATTTTGCATCTTTAATGGAATAGCTGACCTAAAAAAAAGGAATTTCACATCTGGTGCTCCATCACTATTAGATGCCCAATTATTAAAGATGTATAGTCCATATAATGAAGGCTTCTTTGGCTAGTCAGTATTCTTTGGCAAGCATCTTTGATTGGTTACTATACTTTAAGGTGATTAAGTTTTGGCCATTAAACTTCTCGAAGTGACTTGGGATGACATAGAAATATGAGTTTTATTTATTTTTTGTGTTTAATATTGTGTTATTATATGTTTAAAAAGTTCTTTCCAAGTTGAACATTTTATTGAATTATTTCGGTAATGAAATTATTGTGTTATTATAGTTGTCATGTCGAATGGTATGAGTTGAAAATTTAGGTGTTCTGTTTTGGGAATTATATTGCAATTCATTAGGAGTTTAATATAATTGAATGTGTCTATTTATTGATATATTTGTTTATATTTTCAAGTTTCATAGAATACTGAAACGATTATATATTTTCATGTTGTCGGTGCTAATAATGCCACGTGATTTTCTACACATGGAATAAAAAAAACATTTGGAGATGTACGTAACATTTATAAATAGTTAAGTTTGGATGAAGCTAGCTTAAGTGAAATCAACTCAAAGTATAATTACCCAACCAACAAAATTTAAGTAAAACTACCACTATGGAATGGTGATCGAGTTTGATATGATTGTATCCCGTATTGTATTTTATCAGTGAAATAATAAAATAACATGTTCATCCTTTCTAAACACATAATAACACAACATTAACCATAAGAAATAAACAAAACACGAGTTTCCATATCATCCTAACATCACTTCGAGCAGTTTAGTGGTCAAAATTCAACCAGATTCAAGTATAGTAAGCAATGAAATACGTTGCTAAAATATATTGAGCTATTAAAGACTTATTGCTTACGTGGATTGTTCTTCTTTCGTGATTGGACATCTAATAATGATGGGGACGCCAACTATGAAATTCATCTGATCGGCTATTATGTTATAGACGTAAAATGGAAGTGATTCTACTGAGTAACATCCAACAGTTTTAGAAGTTTAGTGATTAAAACTCGATATTAAGTGTGTGAGCAATTGAAGATATCAACTTATTTGGACAACTAATTAATAAAGGTTGTATGTGTAGTAATAGGAGATGGAGAATGGGAGACAGGGGTGCATGCATGACTTGTAAGTTTCAGAAATTGCAGTAGGTTTTGTCTTTTGCATTCACTGATTAAAGTGGGAGTGTGGGTCTTCACTCACTCACTCACCCGGGAATTTGCCACAATCATCTCCAAACATTAATAATGGGTCACATGTGTTCCCATTGGACAGACTAATGTCTGTTTTGCTGTCAAATATCACGGTGTAGTAAAAAATTGGATGTGGTAAATGGATTGAATCGTTCGTCAGTTCACGGACTCTGTTCGTCCTGGTTCTATCCATGGACAATTTGAACCCATTTTGAGACGCGTCATGGATCAAGTCGAACTCATTTTTTTCATAAAGCAATGAGTCAGCTCATTTGGGCTTGTGGGTTAGCCGTAATTTTCCCACATATTTGAATTCGTTTTATTAATTTAATAAAAATAAATTGCTTATGAGCTTGTTAATTTATTAGAGAGAGAGAGAGAGCACAGCCAATCATAAGATTTAGACACGAGTCAAACTCAATTCGATTCATTGTCACCACAAATTGAATCCATTGAGAACCTATTTCAAATGGAGAAACTACAATAATATGAATATAAGTCATTATAAATTTTTTTCTCATATTTCTACGGAGGCTAGGAATCCATTGGCCTCTCCACCACTCCCCACTATGAATGTTATCTCGTTTTCAAATTCAAGAATTCAATTAACGTAAATTAGATAACTTTTTATTCAATTTTTTTCCCAATGATCTTCTTCTTCAAAGCTTCGATCTCTTCATGGAATGCATGCTCTGCAAATGATTGTGACTGATCCAAGTCCTCATCTAGCTAGATTGACCACGGAATCAAAAATTATGTTTTGAGATTTCACAAGAGACCCATCAAGAGATGGAGAAAAATTTTGATGAGACGATCGCATCGTCCTACATAGTGCGACCGTCGAATGGAAAACCACCACCTCATCGGGTGGCTCACCCTCAACCATCGGATGGTCTCACCTCATTGGATGAGGGCAAGTCACCCGATGAAATGGTGGCTCTCCATTTGTCGGTCGCCCCTCGTATATGGATGCAACCGCCCAATCAAAGTTTTTCTCGGATGGATGGCAAAATTTATGTCCCGGAGTGGGAATGGGGATAATAGTTTAGCTCGAACTCGTCCCAATTTTATTTTATATTTTTTAACTTAAATTATAAGCAAAAAAATAATTAAGCGAAGTAATAAATGAGAATGTTTTACTCATCAACCCGCCTCGTCTCTTAAAAATTCCCGACAAAATTAGGATGGATTCCGTAGCCATCCCTGGATCCATTTATTGAATGGATTTTTAATTACCTTCAAAATTTATTGTGTCACATTACTGCTGTTTTTACCTTGTCAATATCAAAATTCGTTTCCAACATTTGATATAACAAGTAATATATTTCTGCACATTACAACTTGTTAAAATGGATTCTGAATGTTGTATGTAACATTATATTTATATGATGCAACATCCTGAACTTGCATAAATTAATGTGGTAACAATCTGTATAAATTATCATGCATAATTAAATTTATGATATTATAATTATAATCTCACAAGATAATATGAGAATAAAATACCTTTTAAATTTCATAGGCCTGTCTCATGTTGCAACAATCTGTCTTATAAATTATATTGATTATGTAATAACTAGATCATAATTATATGTTGTACTAAAGATATATTAGTATAAAACTTGTACCAGTATAATCTAACCATGTGTTTTTTTATAACTTTAGGGTTAAGATTTGAAGGTGAATCATATTTATGTATAAATTCTGATTTCCATTTAAAGAAATTCATCAATAATATTACAATTCATTGTCAAAAAAATTCAAAATCTAAGTTTTCAGCATTGAGTTCTAAGAACTTTCTGGGGCTTCCTTAAACTTCTAAATAGCAAACTAGTTATCACTCGAAATTTAGATATCAGGATGTTATAAGCACGGACTATTAGAGTTCTGTGTTTGTAATAATGAGTAAGTCCAACAATGATTTGTTTATAGTGAGGTCTTAATAGTGAACGAGGAAATTGAAGAATGCAAGCTCATTTATCTTATTTTTAATAGCTTGATTACATTCGGTAAGTGAATTGATCCTTTGTGAGATGGATAATAGACTTTTTATGTTGCATAGTTGTTCACTATAATGGTTTTGCGTAAGTCGTGGTTAATGTCATCCATGTGTCATACGATGATATGGAAGAGGCAATGTATGAGTTAATAGTATGTGATAGGGATTTGACAATCACGTTAGATTTATCGACTAGTCTTGTTCAATCCTTAGAGAAAAACTAGGATTCGAGAAATTGCACCTTTAATTTGGATAGCAGGAGAAGGCCGATAATAACCATCTATGAAGACCAAAAGATTGTAGTCAACAAGAAGGATACGGAATTGTAAATGATGAGAAGGATAATTTAGCATGTCAATATTTGAGGAGCTTGAACTAAAATGTAAAGTGAGAGAGATGACCTTAAGAATGGGAATTGATTCTACGAGACAATGTTGAGAATTATATTTGAAATTTAAAGAGAGATGACCTTAAGAATGGGAATTGATTCTACGAGACAATGTTGAGAATTGATTCTAGGAGACAATTACATTGAGAGAGATGACCTTAAGAATGGGAATTGATTCTACGAGACAATGTTGAGAATTGATTCTAAGAGACAATGTTGGCATTCGAAAATGGTCAACAGGTATCGTTGAAAGACAATGCACACGTGGGTGTGCTTCGTAGTGTGCTAACTGTAAAATAAATATTGTTGTGGGAGAAAATGAATAGTAGGCAATAAAAGTATTGTATTCTCCTTTTTCTATATTTTTTTTTTTCAGATTTTTCAATTGATACAAATATTGCCTATTTATAATATTTAGGCCAATGTGATCACCGTTGGATTGGATGGCCTAATCTGTTGACCCTAACTATTATATCAATTATATTACACATTAATTATATTGATAGACTTTTGATAAAAGGTCAGCCACTTTATGAATTAGGCTGATATTCCTGACACTCATTAATTGTGCACGTCACATCAGTCAACTCTGAAGAGGTGCTTGTCTGACCCTTTTCCGTTTGTAAACGACTTCGAATAGATGAGGGTGAGTCACTTCGGTAGAACTTAGTGCAACGACCTCGACACTTTATTTGACAGCTTCGGACGTTAGTTCCTTCTGCACCAAAAAAATGCCACCGCTTTTCCTATTAATTTCTCTCTGCGTTTACACAGAAACTTGAAATCACGTATGGAACTTCATCCTCCTAAGAACCTTCCTACCTACTGAGCTCGTGGAAAAAAATGCCACCGCTTTTCCTATTAATTTCTCTCTGAGTTTACACAGAAGCTTGAAATCACGTGTACTCAAAACAATTTTCCCTGTAAATAAGTTTGTTCCTTTCCGACTCTAGTTTCTAGACGAGCTGCAATGGATCGTCGACTCATGGTCAGATCCAGCACCTGGCGAGCCCCAGCGGCCGCCCGTGTTGGATCCGTCGGAAGGAGTTTTTTCTGTTGGGAATAGATCAAAATTTAAGGTTATATTACTGGTATTTCATTATAGTTTCAATCCTGACTTCTAGCTCAGTTGGTTGGAGCTTGTATGTTTATGTTGGATGTTTTGTGTTCGAATCCCCTTGCCAGCAAAATTTATTTTACAATGCTTTTATTCTACATTTTTTACAAAAATTCAATAGGAAGTGGACCAAATGAGTTTCAAACTCGGGTCCTCTTTGATAGAGGTATTGAAGCTTGACTATCACGCTACTTATTGATTGCTATCTTTGTGTTTAACAAAGTAATATTTATTAGGTTTTATTTGGTTTGCAAGTACAATTGCAAAGATATGAACCCATGCTTTTCCTTTAAATTATATAAAATTTGGCAACAATGACATTCAATAAGTCCAATTTATTCTTATAAGAAAATTATATATATTCAATTTTAACAAAGTAACTGTTATATTTAAACTTTAGACCCTTGTTTGATTTTCATTTTTTTCAAAATATTTTTTCTCTTCTTTTTAACTACACATTTTTCAATAAAATAATATTACACACAAATTCAAAACTTCTATTTATTTTTAGCTGCACATTCTCCATCAAATCACTATTTCAAAATGTATTTTTTGTAAAAAAAAAACGCAATAAATAAATAAATGATATCAAACGAACTCTTAATATTTTATTGCGGCTGAACGGTCGATGAACGCCCGTGCTGGGTTGAACTTCTGGATTCGCCACTGCTCATAGAGGCAGTGGCAAAGGGCGACGTTTTAGGCCTTCGCAGTTTAATGGAAGAACATGAAAACATCATTAAACAAACAGACCGAGGATCGATCAACACCGTACTTCACCTGGCTGCAAGATTCGGGCACGAGGAATTGGCGTCGGAGATCATAAAATCGTGTCCAGAGATGGTTTCCTCGGAAAATGTAGACCTGGAAACGCCATTGCACGAAGCATGCAGAGAAGGGCATTTGGGGATGATCAAACTTCTTATGGAAAGGGATAAGTCGATTGTTTATAAACTGAATTCTCGTGAACAAAGCCCGTTTTTCGCAGCTTGTGAGAGGGGGAATATTAATGCAGTGAAGCATCTGATGAATTTTCCTCGACTGTTTTCGCTGGAGGTGAATATGTCCACCAGTTCAATTCATGCTGCTGCTTCTTCCGGGCATACGGGTAAATTTTCCAACAATTATTCTGTCTAAAACCTTGATCTATATTAGATAAACAAATTAATTTGGTTAATTTGTGTCGACTGTCTATTTATGTCAGATTATTTTTTCATCAAATAATGTTTGCTAGATTTAACGAAATCAACCACTAAAATCTTTATACTTTTAATTCTTTGAGGCGAGATCGAATGTTTGAATAATATTTCAAACTTTGAACTATAATTAAGTATTTATTATGCCATGTTAATTTGAAAGCTCGAGTTGGGCGATGGGGCAGCTCAGGATCAACTTGTGCTCTAGCCTCAAAAATGGCTTGATATGCATTGCAAATTTTAATAAAATTTTCTTAAATATTAATGTCTGCATTTTTATTTTTATACGGTCATTCAAAATTGGTTTTAAAGACCAAATTATGATTTTCAAACTATCTAAACAATTTTAAGGTTCCGTTTGACATAATTTTTACTTTTGCTTTTAATTCACGTAAAAGGTTTTTTAAAAAAAAGCTATCTTAATTATTGTTTGAATAATAATTTTTAAAAAACTTCCTATTTCGGAATTGCTTTTCGAAGAAGTCATATTGGATCAACTTTCTTTAAAAGATCTTCTAACTAGAATAAGCAATTTCTTAAAATTAGTCAAACGAGTTCAAAAGCAACTTTTAATTATCAAAAATTACTTTTGACTTGTTTAAAAGTCATGCTAAAAGGGTCCTAACTGTTTGATAAAAGCTACTGTTTGATATGGTTTAAAATCTAAATTTTAATTTATGTCAAATTCAACAAATAATTTTTAACCAAATATTTAATAGAATTCACAATTTATCAACAATACATTTCATCAAATTTTATCAAAATATACTAAAAATTTGATTTTAATTCCAACAAACAGGGTCTAAAAATTTATGATTATGAAAGAATACGTGGCCCTTGTTTGAGTTCTGTTTAATGAAATTTTGGGAAAAAATTATTTTGAAATGGTAATTTTTTGAAGGATGTATGGTTAAGAAGAAAGAAAAGTTTTAGATTTATGTGAAATATTATTATATTGAAGAATGTGAAATGTAAAAAGAGAAAAATATAATTAAAATTTAGCCCAAACATGGTCCTATTATTTGACGACAGATTTTGATAAACTGCAAAATGATATAATCTGCTTTTAGTTTCGTCAAATACTTCATTAATATACGAATTTTAACCCCCACTAATAAAATTTATTAATTTCTGTAATCAAAATTAATTCCGTTTATATTATAATTTAATAAAAAAGTTATTTTAATTAATTAATTTTTTTTTAAAATAATTGTAGTGAATATACTATCTTAAATATTAACCAAAGGTGAAGTACAATTAAATTTTTAGTAGATTTTAATAAAAATTGATAAAATGTGCGATTAAAAAATTGTGAGACTCATTAAATACGCGGTTGAAATGAATTGTTGACATTAACTTAGATTAAAATCTAGATTTTAATTGGTACCAAACATGTGCTTAATTTCTCAGGAAATTAGTTATTTCCTTTAGAATTAAGAAATTTTTTTTTAAAAATATCAATAGATTTTAATAAAAATTGAATGAATGCATAGTTAAAAAATTGAGGGTTCCATAAAAATAAAAAAGTTGTTAAAATTAAAAATTATGCTATTTCTCCAGAAAAGGACATTCAAAAAGTGTGTCAGAAAATAATGATATGATTGAATAAAAAAGTTGAATGTGTTTTGAATTGTCTAATGATAAAGTGTCATGTAAAATTATGTAACCTATTACATAGGGCTTGATATACATAAAACAAGGTACTAAAATTAATTGTTAATTTTGATTTAAATTTTAATCAACTTTTTTAGTTGAAAAAAATAGAGAATAATTTTTTGCCATAAAAAGTTTTTCCCATTTATTTTTTCAGAAATAGTGAAGGAAATATTGAGAATCCAACCAGACTTTGCTTTTAAAAAGGACCTTGATGGGCACACACCGCTCCATGTAGCGTGCAGCGAAGGCCATTTAGATGTAACAAGAGAAATTCTAAAGCTGAATTCAGAACTCTCCTCTGTACAAGATAGAGAAGGCAAAACACCCCTCCATTATGCTTCTGTTGGGCATACGGGTAAATTTTCCAACAATTATCCTATATAAAACCTTATTCTATATTAGATAAACAAATTTATTTGGTTAATTTGTGTCAACCATCTTTTCATGTTAGATTCATTTTTTCATCAAATAATGTTTGTATACAAGTCCGGACTCATTTTTTCATTGAGCCCATGTTTGGTTTAGTTAAAAAATTTAAGTCAAAGTTAACAATTAATTTTATTCGAACATTTCATAAAATCCATCAAATTTTTCAACTTTTCAACAAAATACTTTATCAATTTTATCAAAAAATATACTAAGAATCTAACTTTTATCAAAATTAGATTGGGCTATTAGTCACTGTTTTAGCTCCATTATAATTGAATTTTTAGATAAATTGTATTTTGAAATAATGATTTTTTTTTTTGAGAATGTGAGGTTAAATAAAAAAAAAGTTTTGAATTTACGTGTAATATTATTTTATTGGAGAGTGTGATTGAAAATAAAAAAGAAAAAAATTCTTCTTTCTAAAATGGAGCCCAAAGGCCTTATTGCCAAATTATTGACCTCACTTGTCAAGTAGGAGCATTGACCCATGAAGTGGTTTCCGGTTTTATGGTAAGAATTTCCCATTTGTTTGACTACGAATTTGTTAATTTGAATTAAATTTTAATAAACCTTTTTAGTTGAACCAAACTATAATCATTTCTTGCCATAAAAAGTTTTTTCCAATTTATTTTTCCAGAAATAGTGAAGGAAATATTGAGAGCCCGACCATACTCTGCTTTGGGAAAGGACTTTCATGGGTGCACACCGCTCCATGTAGCGTGCAGCAATGGCCATTTAGATATAACAAGAGAAATTCTAAAGTTGGATTCAAAGCTCAATTCAAATCTCTCCTCTGTACAAGATAGTGAAGGCAACACACCCCTCCATTATGCAGTAGTTGAAGGCAGAATAAACATAATTGATGAAATACTTTCTGCAAATTTTGGACCTGCTGTGATTACTACATTAAAGGAGGAAACAATTCTGCATTTGGCTGTCAAAAATAATAAAATTGAAGTGGTTAAGCACTTAATGGAGAAGTTTGACATGTCAAAACTTCTTAACTTGCATGATAGTGATGGGAACACTGTTCTGCACTTGGCTACTGCAGGACCTCTCAGTGAGGAAAGATTTCTAGCTCTTTGATTATTGTCACGGGTTTAGGGTTGGAGTTTAGGATTTATGGTTTAGGGTTTTAGTGGGAATACGCAATAAAGAAAGGCTAAGAGCTATAAATCCTTAGAATAGCAATACATATGGTGATTAGTTAACTTATCAGACTGATCAATCATTTTCCTAATTACTTTTCTTGTCCAAATTAATTCTTTATAGATGGTTACATACCTGCTAAGATTTAGAATGGAGGTAAATTCTGTAAACCACCAGGGGTACACAGCTCTGGATGTGGCTCAAGCAAAAGCAAGCTACGTCGAGAAATTTGTAAGTGTACGAGCATTACGAGCAGCTGGAGCGACGATATCTGATAAAAGATCACGTAAAAATGTTGCAAGGATGAATTCAAGGTCAAACAAGAACTTAAAAGCATCACGTTCCTCTCATCAGCCTCGTCATCAGAGGCAAAAACGTCAACGAAGAAAGCAGCTTGATGTTGATCTCTATACCGAGAGTCTGAGAAATGCTCGAAACACGATAATAATTGTTGCAGTTTTAATAGCAACGGTGACATTTGCAGCAGGCATTGACCCTCCTGGGGGATTTAATCAAGTAACTGGAAATGCAGTTCTTGGGAAGCAAACTTCTTTTAAGGTCTTTCTGGTATGCAATATTGTGGCTTTATTCCTTTCTATTAGCATTGTGAATGTACTTGTGAGCATTATTCCTTTCGAGAGGAAATCCATGATGAAATTACTGACGATAACTCACAAGTTAATGTGGATTTCTACACTGTTTATGGCATCAGCTTTTATTGCAGCCATTTGGGCTATAATGCCAAAGGGAAAAGGTAGAAGATTTGTTGAAGTGGAACTAGTAGTAATTGGAGGAGGGTGCACAATGACTGTTTTTTGTGGGCTTGGGATAATGTTGGCAAGGCATCGGTATAAGAAGCACAAATGGAGGAAAGAAAAAGAGAAGAATGTTAAGGATGGAACCCCAACAAGTAGTAGTAGTAGTAACTCTGACGTTGATTGCTCTGAACATGGTTACCATTCGTATTAGGTAAATGACTACTATTATCTTTAGGCACGTGCACAATTAAGGAATGACTGATTGACAAAGTATGGAAGAAGACTAAATGATGATACGATGATACCTTTGTTATCGCTCTCAAGGGTGATATTGATGAGCCCACCTCCTATCGAGGAAGGTTTTTAATCATTATCATATTGGCTTCTTTCTCTCACTATCTCTCTGGCGCACGCACCCCACGCTTTGCCAAATAAGGTATGAATCCAAAATAATACAAAGATATCTAGGAAAAGAAAGCCAATTCTTGTATCAATTTTATAAATTCTTGTATGGTTAATAAGACTTTCTTAGCCTATGTTTGATTTAGATAAAATAAATAAATAAATAAATTTTTAGTAGATTTTGATTAAAATTATTGGAATATTTGGTTAAAAAGTTATGGATCCCAACAAACATGTGATTACAATTAATTTTTGACTTTGACTTAAATTTTAATTCACTTTTCTAGTTGAACTAAACATGAACTTAGTATAATTTGCATGGTTTGTGAATAAGTGGTAAAGTGAAGGACTATGAATCAGGTGAAGGACTATGAATCAAGTGATTGTCTAGTTTTATGTACTCTATTCTATTTATTTTATCGAGTACTCTTGCTCATCAATATAAGTTTCATCAATGAATGTAGCAATTGTAAGGAGGCGACGAATTGCTCTCTTGTCCCATCTAATCACTCATACTTCCTGTTAGTGGCAAGTCTAGGAATTACAATGAATTAGGACAGTCATTGACTGTAGACCTTTGATCGTCGACAATCTTTATAGCCGTTTATTATTATTTAATTAAATAATATTAATAATTTTTCAATCAATATATCAATACACTAAAATGTAAAATCTATAAATATGAAAATATACTTCCATACAACCTAATATTATAAGAAAATTCTTCCAAGTTATGATATTTATGCACTATGTTTAGTATGTTGCATTGAACCAGCTTAATTAAGATGCAAGGTGAAATTTTGTTCAGGATACTCAGCGGTACCCTATATGAAATTATGCATTAACTAGTGAGTTGAGTTTGTACAATTTCTAATGGTATTATATTAGACTATATTGGACGCTATACTAGACAAATTTTAGAAATTTTCTTTGATTCTTAAAAACAATAAAGCCTAATCCACAAGATAACAAAAGGTCAAAAGTTTGTTAAAGTATGAATTAACTAGCGAGTTGAGTTTCTTGAATTCTAATATCATTGTATTAGGCGTTACCAGATGCTATACTAGACAAAATTGACTTTGTTATTTTCAATCAAGCGACATTTTTATAAATAAAGCATACATGGGCATACAAAACCTCGTTATAAAACTATAAATTACATATTTTACGAAGAAAAAAAAGGATATGTCACCTTATAATCACTTGACAATGGCATTGCAACACCACCGGAGCAAATAACTGCTCTAGAATCCCCACAATTCACGACCGCCACCTCCTTCGCTCTACTAGAACTACTAGCACCGTCGAGCCTGCTAACGTCTCCGACAACTTCAAAGAACCCTCCATCACCACATCATCTCCACAACTATCCTTCTTCATTACTTCATCCATACTTCTGAGGCATCTCAGATTTCCATCAATGGTAGATCCAAGATTTTGAGTAAGCACGAACTGCCGTTGACTATGATCGCAATAAAATATTAAAAATTAAATATAACAATTATTTTGCTAAAACTTAACTTATTAATTTTTTATATATTTTAATAATATTTACCAGATGACATAGTGGCCAAGTTTTATATAATCTAAAGGGAGAGCACAGCTTTGAGTCTTTCAAATTGCATTAAAATTGCTAAAATTGAACAAATATTATTCTGTTACATTTAGTGTCAAAATTTAACAAGTCCCATGATGGCTAAGCATTCAATAATCTTAGAGAGGGCTCACACGTTCAAATCCGCTCCCTATGGCATTAGTTTTGGTAAAAATTTTTGAACTAGAAAAATTGCACAATAAATTACTTTGGAAGATTTTCGATCCCAAGACTTCCAAATTGGATGAGAAAGCTCTAACTAATTGAGATACAAAAGATGTTTGAAAATAAAATGAATAACAGTTATATAATCTTAAAAAGTTTTATCTATCGTCAACAAATTTTTTTTTTGTTCCCGACAGAACTAGCACGCGCGGCCGTTGGTGGAAGTCGGGTGTTGGATCCACCACTAAATTTCCCACCATCAGTTAGTTTTTGTGTGTGTGTGTGTGTGTGTGTGTGTGTGTGCATGCCTATTAAGACACTTATGCATCCTCTCACTACATATCTCTTCCATCCTAGAACCTTTGTGGTTGTAGTACACCACGAAAAAAGCAAACTCTCCTCTTAACTTTCTAGGTGGAGCCAAGAATACTGCATCCTTAATTACTTCCTCATCCCCATCAATTACTTGGCTTATTTATTGTGCCTAGGTTTGTAAAGAAAAAAAGGCCAAGAAATATAAAAATAAATAAATTCTCACTGATGAAGCAGCTAGGGAGGCTGTCTAGCCTTCCCTAGCGCTGGCATCACCTCTGCTTTCTGTTAGGTCCAAGTTATATAATTGGTAATTTCTAAATCTGTAATTGATAATTTTTTTACTTAAAATCATATTTTAGTAGAATTGTATTAGGAGATAATTGAATTATAATCATTGTCAAAATAAGAGTAATTGAATTGTAATTAATGTAAAAATAGTTAAGATAGATGGTATAATCCTTGGAGAGTCAAAGATGTTCAAGAAGATCACATATGATCAACGAAATGCAATTAGAAGTCAAACTGTTGCACAAGTTTTGCTCCAAATTCTCAATCACAAGTTGTAGTGCATTTTTCACATAATAAACATTCAAATTTGAAAATAGACAAAAGAATTTTAGCTCTTTGAGTTAATTTTTCAAGCACTTTGAATTGCTTCAATCAAACATCAGAAAAGAAAATTATGATAAAAATATTGACCAATGCTCAGCTGCAGCTTGCCTAGAGTTCAAGCGGCCTACAGTTTGCCTAGAGTTTGATTATCAAATTGATTTTGAGTTCCTTTTCATACCAAACGATACCCATTATAAATATACATCCTATGGGAAGTCTAAAAATGTGTTTGAACAATATTTTGTTTATAGAGATCATTTTTAGAAGATCCGAACATCCTTTCATTGATTCTTTAATTCAACCACAATATTATTTGTTCATTATTCAACACATATATTGATCCAATTAGTATACCTTTGTTGTAAGTTAATAGTTTGTTCTTTGAAAGCCAAAAACATATTCTAATATCTATTGCATCAATCTACAAGATCAAAACATAGAAAGATCCTTGATCAAACACCAAAACATAAAACACTATCTTCCCAAGTTAGAGCTCTAAACTTTGAGAATTGGAGATTGGAGTTCCAGCGCTCCGGAATGAAAGTAGTTCATTCTTGGTGATTCAGTGAAAAGAGAAGTGGTCTGGAGTTTTGGGAAGTGCGAATGTGCACAACGAAATGAATTCCTAGGTGATTTACAAGTTAGGTGGTTAGAGTCAGCTAAAGTTTAGTAGCATCTAGAATAATTGTAAGTTAACTTAGAGGATTGTTTGCTAGCATGATCGCCCACATGTTTTTTATCATGAGTTGGGAATTTCCACCACGATCAATATTGGTGTCATTTATTGCTTTTGATCTGATTATTTTATTTGTTTGACACATAGGATTAATTAGAGGATTAATTACCTTAATTATCTACAAATCAATTATAAGTGACTTTTTTTCTTTTAATTATTCTAATTCCACATATTTGAGTCTAAACAACTATAATTTTCAACAAGTAGAATTAGATTAGTACATACTTATATAAGTGACTTGACTCAAAAATTTGTCTAAATTAGTTAATCATTTTCTGATTCAATCGGTGTGTGATATGGATATTTGGAAGGCTTATGACCAATTGTTAAAGGAGTACTTAAGTTGAAAAAAGCGAATCGCTTTGCCTATCAAAAATTGAATAATCTTTAATTACAAAAGGAGAGCCTTGTATCCAAACTTGAGGAATCCACTAGAAGTTTGAATGAGTTAAAGTTGAGAAAGGGTCATTAAATGTTAAGGTTAAATCTCTTATGAGTGATCTGGAAAAGTTAAATACCCAAGTTCAAGCATTTTCTAGCGGATCTGAGAAAATTGATGACAAGTTCTCAAATCGGTTCGTCTTCTAACAATAAGTTTGTACCTACCTCAAAGCCTAAGGTTTAAAACCTGAAACCTAGAGTTGCTCCTAGGTTCATCCCCACGTGTCACCATTGTGTTAAAATAGGACACATAAGACCAAAGTGTCACGATCTCTTAAGTAGGAACAAGATCAAAATGTAGGTGTCCAAAGATCAAAATCGTCTACACAACATTGTTTTCCTCCACCTAAGATTCAAAATTTGAAACCTAGGTTTGCTCTCAAATTTTTTTCGACATGTCATAATTTTGGTGTTTTTGTTCGCATTATTTTGGTTTCTAAGCCATTAGTTTTGAATGACAATCAAGATCTAACTACTCATCTAAGATTATTGGGTAATGAAGTGATTCAATTGACTAATTTTATGACTTAATCGTTGGTTTATGCATCTGCTTTATTCACGATATTTACATATTCATGCTTGCACTTTTTACGTTTTCCATATTTTTTGTTTTGTTTTGCATTATTATTATAAAAAAATGAAAAACGAAAAAAGATTTTTCAATTAATATTTTTTGGATATGTTTTTTTCATTATCTTTATTGAGAACATATTTGGAGTACTTGGTATAGGTTATTGTGAGTATCATCTATGTTGCACGCATTAAACTTTTGTGATTCAGTTTTGATTGTGGGTATGAGATTTAGGATGGCAGTCACTTGTGTGGTGGAATGAATTTAAATACAAAATGACCAGTAAATTAGTTGACATAGGCTCTTGTATATTTTCTCTAGAGTTATCGGTCTAAAGTTCGATACACGGTCATGTAGAAAGTTTAATAAAGAAGGGTTCGCACATAAGATTTGGAAAAAAAAAATAGAAATATGTGCTCACATATATAGGAAAAAGAAACATATATACAAAATCAAATTTGAGCTTGTAAGTTAAAAGGTCTTAGTAGTGCTAGGTTTAACTTTCATAATTTGAAGAATATATTCGTTCATCAATGATGTGATTATTCTAAATTAATATAAGAAAGTAATAAAAATTTGATTTTTTTTTTTTGTCAAATTATGGATGATTGTATTGGATTTCAAATTTGCCTAATGCTATTTATTTCAATTCTTGATTTATAACCTAATTTTATTCATGTATTCTTGATAATCGATAAAACTAATGTGTTAATTTTCTTTTTCAAGACAAAATATTTCTATCATAACCATGACCCAAATAGTTCCTAGCCTGAATTCGAATGCTTAGAATGCATTAAATTCTAGGTTATCTATATGATTGCCTAAGTGATAAATGTTATTCCTAACATCTATTATACATAGGTTAATTTTGTCACTTCTAAACTTATTGTGAGTCTCCCAACACTACAACAAGCAATTAACTATCTAACTGGTGGCCAATCAATTAAATAATGTAATTGGTATGCAAAATTAATCAAGAAACAAAAGAATTAAACAAAACTACTAGTTTTAAATTTAAAATAAATAAACAATAGTGTTTATCTCATCCAATACATAAAAAGGATTAATCTAGTATGTTATTTAATAAATCACACAAAATAATTTGAAAAAACATCACTTGGAATTGAAAACAATGATTGGAAAGTGAAAAATCAATTTCTTCTTCGTTAATCTTTAACTCGGAGCCTTGGAATCCCTTTCTAACCTTCTTCTTGTGATGAAAAATATGTATAATATGTGCTTTCCCATTCTAGCCATCTCTTCTAGGTTAAATAGTAGGTTAAAATTGATTTCCACGAGAGTTTAGGTCAGAAAAGGACACTGGGCAGCACACACGCTATATAGTTCATTACGCGCGCATTGATCAAGGATTTTGCTCTTAGCAAATGCATACCAAGGTCCCCTGCATGCGCCCAAAAATGCCTGCGCACTCCGTTTTGTGCAGCGTCTTCCCTGAGCAGTTTTTGGTAATTTGGTCATAAAGTTATCTCCCGATATTCGATTGAAGTGATTCAATATGTGTTGGAAAGACAACTCAAAGAGCTACAATTCTTATAGAATGTATAATATTTCCAATTCGATCTTTTGCTATCCAAAAAATGGGTCTCAAGTTATGGCTAAAAATTCGAAGCATAACTTCTTCGACTAGAAATTGATTTATGAAAGTACTTCAAATATATTTTACTCGTTTGACCTCCAAATTGCATCCAATTGATCATATGTGATCTTCAATCATCATTTTATAGTCTGAATCAACTGCTGAATATTTACACTTTGGCCCCCAAATTTGAATTTCTTTCATTTGTGCTCGTTTTCGTTCATTTCTTCCAATTCCATCAATTTGCATTGAGTTCAAACTAAAAAACATATTTAAAATATAATTAAGTTATAATTCATTCAAATCACTAACAAATACTATAATTTACTGGCTTAAATAAGTGTACAAAATACACTTATCAGTCCAAAAATTTAAATTTAATACATATATAACTTTAGTCCCCTGACTTTTCAAAATAATAAATGTATAGCATATAGAACAAGAAATTCTATTCTATTAATTTTTATTTACTTATTTTATTTATATTTATATTTATATTTTGGCTTTGTACAAAAGTGGCCTAGAGTTTTGGAAAGTGCAAGCATGCACAACCAAAAGAATTCCTCGGTGATTTACAAGTTAAGTAGTTAGAGTCAGCTAAAGTTTAGCAATGTATAGACTAATTGTAAGTTAACTTTCTAGTGGATCGTTTACTGACAAGTTTGCTTAGAGATTTTTTATCCTATGTTAGGATTTTCCTCCAGAATCAATTTTGGTGTTATTTATTGCATTTGATCTAAGTATTTTATTCGATTGACACATAAGATTAATTAAACTGGATTAATAACCTTAATCATTTAGAAACTTATTTATAAGTGACTTGTTACTTTTAATTATTCTAATTCCACATATTTGGGTCAATTTCCAACAGCTGGTATTAGCTTGTTATATAGGAACTTTCAATTCTTTATTTCGACTATATCAGTATGACACTTTTACTTGATGACTTGACACATCCTTATTTGGAAACTATGTTGATAATTGGTGTCTGCTACTTCGTCTTCTTAAAGTAATACTCCATGGCATAAGTGTGATCGGAGAGAACGATGAAATAGGTGCAATTGATGATGGCAAAGGCAAAATATCAGTGAACGATACAATGGTAAACTAAAGGGTATATGATGGAAACGTTCAATAACCCAAGGAAAATTTTGGAAAAGCATGAGAAGATGAGTAAATAAGTAGTCACAAGCCCTAGCCTCAATCCACATGCCAAATAAAATAAGGTTTTTTTTTTTTTTTTAATAACGAATCAATAAAATCTGGAAGAAGTTTATTATAACAAAAACTCTTAGGAAAATTTTCATTCTGATTAAATTGAGTCCGTTTGGAAGCTAACAAATTTGTCTAGTATCTTACTTTTAAAAAACATTTAAGGTATGGATAAGGAAAGTCGAGGTAGCTGGGTTTTGAATTTGATAGATGGGATGTAATGTTATGAGTCAATACATGAAAAAAAGTTGAACAAATGGCCAGGTCAGAGTGTTTAGGACCTTCGAAAAGTTGATGAAATAGTGGAGAGGCTAATGAGCGATCGGGGCAAAAATTCAGAATATGAGGCACGCTGTGTGGGCTTGGATGACATGTTTTCAGGGAACAATCTGCAAATCCCAAAATGACTTCAGGTGCAAGTGAACTCATTTCGGAAGTAACTCAGGGCAGATAATGAATATTCGATGATTTCACCAACAAGTCCATCAATAGAGAAAAGTGCCATCTTGAAAATACCACCAAACATTGGTTTAGCGACTCCAGAAATGATCCCGACAATATAAACACCAATCCCATTCCCCATCAAACATTCAAGCGACGGCAGGATTATTACGTGCCTATATTTATTGTGATCATAATCATGCAACGAATCCCCGGCAAGGGCGAATACAAGATCGAAGTCCAGCTAGGGCAGGTTGACTGTTGACCGTTGGCTATGAACCGTTGACCATCGACTGTTGTAATAGTCCGATCATTTATTAAAATTTGGTTACATAATATTGAATTGAACGGTCAACATCTTCTCAATTAAATTTTTTCACTCATCATAATTTCCTAAACATAAATTCTCAAATCAATAATCATAACTCATAAAACATAAATTATTTATCATAAATTACAATTCGCAAACATAAATTCGTAGACATAAATTCCCAAATCAATAATCATTCATCATTAAACATGAACTACTTATCATAAATCACAATTTACAAACATAATTTTGTAAACATAAATTTCCAAATCAATAATCATAACTTATAAAACGTAAATTAGTTATCATAAATCACAATTCGTAATCCTAATTTCGTAAACATAAATTCCTGAAAGAAAGAAGGATTTCTTATCTAAGCCAAGCTTCCTTTTTTTCCCAAGTTCGGCTAGAATTAACAATTGAACATGCATTACGCAACATCAAAAAGTTTGGTAGGCAACAAAATTAAACAAAAACAAA